>NC_051160.1:47372886-47532885 GCF_013339745.2 Dermacentor silvarum
TCTCAAAAAGCACTTCTGCATTAACAAAGCCCTTGAAGTGCAAGGGCCTGGAGGCATGTGCTATAGATGCTGAACTACTATCACAGCAGCATCCTCTAGAGAGAGGGATGCGCTACGAAACGATTGGACTATTAACATGCAGGACCACATCGTTCAGGAAGCCTAGGACAGCTTTAGTGCTAAAAAAGCGGCTCTTCACCAAGAAACATAGCAGGATGGAGAGGAACACAATGGTGGTATGCTAGGGGAAAATGTTTCTTTCTCTCTCTTTCGGCTTCCGACACTCCAGCAAGACGTGGAGGACGGTCAGCCTCTCTCCACATCTACCACAGGTTGGTGGTTCATCACCAGTCAGCAAAAAACTGTGGGTGCCGTACGTGTGTCCTATTCTGAGACGACAGAATAGGACGTCAGTTCGCCGTGTTTTCGTTACGGGGGGCCAGAAACCTAACTGTGGTTTAATCAGGTGAAGCTTATTATCTGTTTCAGCGTCCCACACGCGTTGCCAGTGGCTTCGCAGTTTCTTTCGCAGGAAAGGCTTCAAATCTGTTGCGGGCACAGCAGCTGTAGGGAGATGTAACGCCTGAGATGTAACTGATGTGGCCATTTGGTCTGCTCGAACATTACCCTCATGCCTCTGTGGCCCGGCACCCAGCATATAATCACATGCTGGTTAGAGATATAAGCTTTACACAGAATGGAATAGAGCTCATTAAGTACAGGGTTTTTCTGTTTACAGAGTGACTTCAATGCTTTCACAACACTTTGGGAGTCTGTAAATATGATAGCCTTTTGAAGTTTTGATCTCATTATATACTTTACAGCCGATAATAGTGCATAGGCCTCAGCCGTAAAGATACTTGTCTCCGGTGCAGTACACCGGATTCCGAAAGGATGGACCGATGGCTGCATAAGATACCCCGGCATGTGACTTGGAAGCGTCAGTGTAAAGCTCTGTACACGAATACTTGTATTGAAGCTCTAAGAAATGCATTTTAATGTGTGCCTCTGCACGTGTTTGTTGACCTCTACAAACGATGTATCACAATCTATGAGTTGCCACTGCCACGGCGGTAACAGTTTCACTGGAGCCATAGGACGATGATCAAGCAGCGGAACACCCATTTCCTCACTGAGGTTCCTCACACGCAAGGAGAATGGCTTTCTCGCTGCAGGTCGATTATGGAAGAGTGTGGCAGCGGTAACGTCATTTATGGTTGAATAAGAAGGATGTTCATTGTTTTGCTTGTACTTCAGAAAATATGTGAAACTGCTATATGAACGCTGCAGATGGAGTGACCACTGGTTAGACTCTACATAGAGGCTTTGGATCGGACTTGTTCGGAAAGCACTGGTCGCGAGGCGGATACCCAGATTGTGAACGGGGTCTAGTATTTTAATGCACTTGGCGTTGCAGAATTATAAATTATAGACCCGTAATCAAGCCGTGAGAGGACAAGACTCTATACAAGTAAAGCAAACACTTTCGTCACTGCCCCATGTTGTGCGCGACAGAAGTTCAGACGTTCATTGTCTTCAGGCATTTTGCCCTCAGATACTTAATATGAGGAATAAATGTAAGCTTGGAATCTAAATGATCCTAGAACTTATGCTCGCTGCTCACAGAGAGCGCATCTCCTTTGATTTGTATACTTGGGACAGGCGTTACGCCTCTCTTGTTTGTAAAGAGCATGCAAGTGCTCTTCTGAGCGTTAACTTTAAAACCATTCTCCTCCGCCCATTTGGACAATCGTTCATTCCCAGCTGTACCTGTCGTTCGCAGATGGCAATATTACATGACTTAAAGGCTATCTGCACATCGTCGACATAAACCGAATAAAACATTGTGCGTGGAATGACTGTGTGCAGGGAATTCATTTTTACAATAAAGAGTGTGCAGCTAAGCACACCACCCTGCGGCACCCAGTTTCTTGTGTGAATGACCTAGACAAAGCTCTGCCCACCCTTACGCGAAATGTGCGATTAGTGAGGTAACTTTCGATTGTGTTAAGCATATTGCCACGAACACCCATCGCCGAAAGATCTCGGAGAATTCCGAAGCGCCATGTGGTGTCGTAAGCTTTCTCTAGGTCTAGAAATACAGACAGACAGAACTGCTTATGTATGAAAGCATCTCTAATATATGCCTCAATGCGGACAAGGTGGTCTGTTGTAGACATACCTCTCGAAAACCACATTGGAAGGTGTCCAGAATTTTGTTATTTTCTAGGAAGCATATTAGGCGCCGGTTTATCCTTTTTTCGTACAGCTTGCACAGGCAGCTTGTTAGAGCTATTGGCCTGTAGCTGCTGGCCAAGGACGGGTCTTTGCCTTGTTAAGTATGGGGTGACTATGGCTTCTTTCCATGAAGACGGAATACAGCCAGCCGCCCACATGGCATTAAAAAGAGACAAGAGTGTTTTCAGTGTTTCAGGGTGTAAGTACCTAATCATTTCGTACATGATACGATCCCCACCTGGCGCTGAGTTGTTGCAACAAGCGAGAGATGCTTTAGGCTCAGCTAAAGTAAATGGGGAATTGTAGGCCTCACTCGATGAGCCTTTGCGATTTAGGGGTCGCCGCTCTTCGCGTTCTTTGATTCTGAGGAATGTTTCGGTATAGTGCCATGCACTTGACACATACTCAAAATGTTCGCCTAGACAATCCGCCTGATCTTCCAGGCTATCACCTTGTGTACTTACTAAGGGTAGGGGATGCGACTCCCGACCTGTTAGTTTATTTACCCGATTCCAGACTTTTCTTTCATCGGTGTACGAATTTATACTGGCGATGTACCTATCCCAACTTTCCCTCTTTGCACGTCGACGTGTTCTCCTATCTTGTGATTTGATCTGTTTGAAATTAATGAGGTTTTCAGCAGTTGGAGAATTGCGAAGCAATCTCCAAGCTTTGTTTTGATTTTTGCGCGCTTTCCGACATTCGTCGTTCCACCATGGGATGCGACGCTTATTAGCTAATCCACTAGTTTGCTTAATACATTTAGCTGCAGCGCTAATAATGAAATCTGTTAGGTATGCAACAGCGTCTTCTACATTAAAAACAGCAATTTCATCTCCGCCTAAATACGTAAGCTCTCGGAACATTTCCCAGTTGGCCGAGTCCATGTTCCATCGAGGAAAATGTGGCAAGCATATATCTTGTTTTGTTAAGTTTAGCATAACTGGGAAATGGTCGCTCCCAAAGGGGTTCCTGAGAACAGACCACTCCAGATATGGAATTAGAGTACTCGATACTATACTTAAATCAATGGCTGAGTATGTGTTATGTGTAACGCTGTAATAAGTTGGCTCTTTCTTGTTAAGTATAGATGCACCTGAAGAAAACAGAAAATTTTCTATAAGGCGTCCTCGCGCATCTAAACGAGAGTCGCCCCATAAGGGGCTATGAGCGTTCACATCACCGACAACTATGTATGGCGGAGGAAGTTCATCAATGAAGCTTTGAAACTGTGTCTTGGAAAGTTGATAACAAGGAGGGACGTAAATAGAACTAATTGTGACTAGCTTACCGAACAGTATTGCTCGGACAGCAACTGCCTCAAGGGAAGTTCGGAGGTTCAATTGCCGACAGGCAACACCTTTATCTACTATTATAGCGACACCACCCGACGAGGCGGTAGCGTCGTCGCGGTCCTTCCGAAAAATGGCATAGTGCCTTAAAAAGTTTGTGTTCTCTGCTTTGAGATGCGTCTCCTGGACACACAGCACCCTCGGACTATATTTAAGAAGGAGCTCTTTGACATCATCAAGGTTACAAAGGAGACCCCTAACGTTCCATTGTAATATTTGCGTGTTCATAATGAAATAGGAGTTTGTGCTGTGTGTTCAGGGAATGCAAATCAGTTCACAGAGCCTTTGTCGGGCCCTGTGATGCGGGATTTTTCTTTTCTGGAGCGATCGCGAGAATCTCGCCGCTCACTAGGCGCTGATGGCGCCGTCTGGCTGGTTGTTGTGTCCATCGCCTCTTGCAGGGCGCTGGACACGCGCTCTTGCAAGCGCTGTGTTGGACGTGGAGGCCTCGTCTCAAGAGACGAAACCCTTGAGGCCACCAGCCCGGAGGTCGATGGCCCCTTTTTCTGGGATGGCGGCGCAGCGCTAGCTGCAGCCGCCGAGGGGGCGGATGGCGTCACCGCCGGCTCACTGTGTGCGGGCCGGGCAGCCGCCTGAGGCCGTTGTGGCGCTGCCCCCTGACGCGCCACTTCGGCAAAGCTATTCTTCGGCAGGTAGAAAACCCGCCTTGGTGCTTCTCTGAATGATATGTTCTCTTTGACTTTGATCGTTACGATCTCCTTCTCCTTCTTCCAAGATGGACAGGACCGCGAGTACGCGGCGTGCTCCCCATCACAGTTTACACAGTGTGGCGTGTTCTCACAAGATTCAGACGGATGTTCATCAGCACATTTGGCACAGGTTATTCGGCCTCGGCAGTTCTGAGAACTGTGGCCAAACCTCTGGCATTTGAAGCAGCGGAGGGGATTCGGGATATAGGGCCTGACTCGGATCTTTACATAGCCTGTTTCGATAATCTCGGGAAGCACACTTGAGCCGAATGTTAGGATTAGATGCTTTGTTTGAATCTCTTTACCATCACGTCTCATCTTAATTCTTTTCACATTAATGACATTCTGGTCACTCCATCCCTCCAAAAGTTCAGTCTCAGTAAGCTCCATTAGATCATCATTGGAGATGACACCACGAATGGTGTTCATAGAACGGTGGGGGGTGACACTCACAGGAATGGCCCCGAAAGACACAAGTTTAGGTAGCTTTTCATATTGCATTTTATCGCGGAGTTCAGGAAGTAGATCCCCGCTTGCCAACTTGGAGACTTTGTAACCTGGGCCAAAAGTTTCAATCAGTGATTTCGCAACCAGGAAAGGTGAGATGATTCTTGCTGACTTTTCAGTTTTCTCTGAGTGTATCACGTGAAATCGTGGAAAGTTATCTACTTGGTGGCCAAAAACTTGAAAACTTCTTCGGTGCGCCCTCGTTTATGAGGGCGATCAAGGAGTGGGGGAAATGACGAAAAAGCCATAAAGGTAACACTGATTTCGGCAGCTATGCCAGCCACCCACCACCGAGCCCAACAAGGGGACGCTACGAGACCCGAAGGAGACGCAGACGCCAGCTGTACATAGCCACTATAACCTAATATAATAGACCCAAGGTTGGATAAATTACACCAGGTTAACCCTTGCTGCCTGGAAAATTGGAAGTAAAAGGAAGTGAAAAGAAGACAGGAGAGATGAAAAGAGAGACAGAAAGGCGAAGGTTCGAGAGAGAGAGAGAGACAGGAAAAGGCAACTACCGATTTCCCCCGGGTGGGTCAGTCCGGGGGTGCCGTCTACGTGAAGCCGAGGCCAAAGAGGTGTGTTGCCTCCGCCGGGGGGCCATAAAGGTCCAAACTCCCGGCTTCGGCTCAACCTCCAGGATCCCCTTTTCCCCGGACACGGCTAAGCCGCGCACGGTTAGACGCGGGAGGGTCCAACCCCCATGTGCTCGAGTCCGTGGTGTCGCAACACACCAAACGCCTGCTGACGCAGACGCCCCTGCGGGTTTTTTTTTTTTTTTTGGTGGTGCAAGAACTTAAGTTGTGCAGCATTTTGGCTCCTTCAGTAATAGTTAATAAACTTGCACAGCAAGTTGTAACATTTACTTGTGTAACTTTTTTCCCACTGGAAACAGACAGATATATGTGCAAATGACGGGGACCAAGTTTTCTGTGTGGTACTGGTCCATGAAAGCTCTCGCGAAGCTAATAATCGCTATTTCAACGTATGGTGATACCTTAGGGGCACCACAATTGCGTTTCTCCTTTATTTATTTAGTATTGATTCCAACATACCGCTGGCCAGAATAAGCTATTCCAGTATCGAGGAACAACTTACAGAGTGAGTGCTAGCAAAGTACTTTTGAACTGGCTTAGAAAAAGACCTTCATTTTTTTAGAAGACAAATTTTCTCTGCCAACTGTTCTATTGCAAGCCCGGTCTCTTATCAACTGCATTCAGCCATTCATGTTAAGAGCATAAAACAGCCGGAGCACAGTTATAATACATATGTTCAACATGGACTATAGTAGGATTTAGATAGTCAAAGAATATGCAAACAATGCTACAACGACAAATATAAAAAAGAATGTTTAACAAACACCATAGATATTTCAGCATGACATAGTAGCAGTAGGTGAAGAAATAACGTGTTTAAAAAGAAGAGAGCACACTGTACCAGGTAAAGATTTACGAAGACAAATTTTTTAAAATAAAAATTATGTATAAATATAATATTGTGCGGGTAAAAAGGTTTCCGCTCAAACTCTTGGTTTTTTTTTCTGGTAAACGTTCCTTTGACTAATGACAGTTGCGTGTGCCTTGGTAATATAGAGAAAAAAATTATGATAGTGTGCAAGAATTTATTTCACATCGCAACGGACACATATTGTGTGAAGCTTGCGGAACCAAGAGCAGCAGAGGGTTATAGTTGTGATCGTATATGTTGCCATATAAATCGCATAGCTTTTTTTTTCGTGCACTGATTCAACATTATAAATAAGTTTCTCAAAAAATCCCGAAATAAGAGATATGCACTCAATTATCTGTTCAGCGTTTTATACAACACTAACTTCGTACCTTTAGGGGCAGTAGAATACGCGTGCGCTGCATATATTATAAATGCTTTACCAATTATCACATCTACGTGCCTTGATCATAATATTATTTGAAAGTACAACAGAGGTGTTATATTTAAAAAATCTGTTGAGGCAAAAGGTACTGAATGAACAACATACGATTTCGATGAACTTTTAATGAAAGCCATGGCTGTCTTAGGAAAAAAATGCCAACTTTCAATATTTCGCACGAAGCACAGTAATGGTTAAATGACCTGTACAGCCTCTGATGGTGTGATGAGGACCTTATTACACCGCAAGTCATGCAATCGTAGCATACTTACTCCAAAAAGTAGTCGGCGTTATTTCCGAGATTATTTATCTAGATGTGAAGTAATAGAATGTTACCAACCGAGGCCTGAGAAACGGGAGACGACAGCATAGCGAAAAAAATAGAATTTATAGAAATAAAGATAATGTATTGTGAGCGTTATTTACGCAGCTAGATGGACGTGTGGACTGTCACAGGGAAGTTTGGATTTGTTCGTGCTTTGTGGAGGGTCCGAGCCTGACTTTGCGAACATCCAACCGTAGTGTGCGCCAATAAGAAGGAAGGTTTTCTTGTGAATACAGCGTGATTCCGGGAGTGATGAGAAATACACCTGAGACACCGTGGTCAACTGGACTGCCAGTGATTGCGCAGTGTCTACACATTGAAATATGATGTCGACACGGTGTAAAGTGCACGAAAGCGTTGTCAAGTGCTTTAAATGCGAGTGAACCGCTGCTATCACCATTACATATAGTTCGCTCCTCAACGCGACAGCGTATCCTTCGTTTTCTTTGGACTACAGCCTTCATTCTCGGACATATACTATTTTACGAAAGCCATTTGTGGTTAACATTAGCCGGTGCATGTGTGATGGGAGAAAGCAGGCTCTGTACGAATTGGAGAGATTACCCTTGTAGTAGTAAACGTTGTTTTTTAATAGGCGCTCTTGCATGTTTGAGTTCTTGAAAGAGGTACTGAGCATACTATTGCTTTAAACGGCCAAGATGCCATCAAACGATGCTGCAAAACGCCCAAATTATTATTCTATGTTCACTTCTTCAGTCAATCAGTCTCGATTATTTTTCATTTCGTATTTCTACGATATGGTTTTTCGCATACTTATTCGCGGCTTCGAGAAAAACTAATCCACATCACTGCGTTTGGCGTGGAACTGATTGTATCTTTCAGCGGGTAGCCTCCCGGCGGGAGTAAGCAGCTCATAACGAAGATTCTTGATGGTCGCCGACAATCACTAGGCTTCGAAAGGGAGGCGGTCACTTTGACAGCGAAAAATATCTGCACCGGCAGCGACCAAGTGAAGCTTAAGGGAAGCTGCCGCCGCTGCCTCATGGTGTGCTATCGGCAGTAAGTTGACAAACCTCGACTTTGATGGCAATCTCCAGTATACCTTCTGTTAAACTCTATTACGTCGTTTCTTTTTTTAAGCGCAGCTTTGTTTTGTGAACCTCGCCGGGTTTTATGAACGTGGGCCTGTCTGTTCACTTGCCAAATAGACCAACCAATCACAGCGGAACACGTGTGTGTTTGTGTGTGTTTGTGTGAGTGCGTGTACATGTGTGTTCGTGTGCGCTGAATCTGCTGCATTTTTGTTTTTGGATTGCGAACGTTTTGTTCTCTTCCAAATATCTTAATCTACTTTAATCGCATGTAACACTGCAAATATTCCTGTATGCCTGCCGTGAAAGAAACAACCTTCAAATCACTTTGCAGCCCGTTGACTAAAATTTATTGGGAAACGCCTGTTTTTTCAGGTTCCATAAAAAGGAACATGTCCCTAATACTTCCTTGGTAAAGATGGGTGTGTGATTGGGCTTGTTCGTCAAAACATGGATTAAACTTTTGTTGTTATGATGTACTTGCGCTGGTAAACAAAACTTTCATTAATTTGTTAAAATATCTCTTTAAGGAACGAAAAAATGTTTTTGTTGAATTGGAGGTCGGGTTTACAACCTGAACTACTAATATTGCATTTGTTTTGTGAAATGCCTTGCAAGCTTAGAATATTTCAATTTTTATAAACAGCTTCGCATAGCGTAGCGCAGTACAGCACACAATTTTGCTTTAATTGCTTCTAAGGAATCATCGCGTAAGTCAGGCATGCTTATTGTAGTTATTGAGGTGATCGCGCTAAAAGTTGGCTGAAATTCTTGCAATATTCCGTTGCGGCTGATTAGAATCACTGACAGTTTAAACAGGCTTCGAAAAATTCTGAAGGAGTATTAACTTGACCTTTATGAGTTTTCATATTTTTCTCTTACATGAAAGTCCTCGAAACCGGAACCCTGAACAATATGCAGTAAATCCGGAGAGCGCCTTAAATAGTTTCCAATGAAGTCGTTTTTACAACTAGTTCCAATTTTGTTTCCAAGAAGTTGCACGTCTCATGAGGTCACGGCACAGATGGTGGTCACGTGGTAATGGAAAAGAGACGTTCTTGCACTATATCCAGCTTGCTCAGCTCTCTGTCATGCAGATGCACTTCTCGGTGCAATTAATACAAACAAACGTTATAAGCTTCAACAGCGCATTTACCGACTTCCAGTTGGGACCGCCGTATACGCCTGGACAGCGGGCTTGTCTGCTCCGATAGCGGCCGAACTTCGAAAAGGGCCAACGACGTTGCGAGAGACAACCTTCCTCTACCATAGCGAGAAAAACCAACAAGCAGACTGGTCTGTAGTTTCCTACTTAAAATGTTTCACCTACTTGGTAGAAATATTGTGGAATATGTTAGGAATATACGTATAGCATATAGTCATTACATGAGCTCATGCGCTAGCCACTTAGGTGGGACAGAATTGGGAGTGTGTAAACGTTCTTCACTGCGCGCGCAAGCGCGGTGTCTTCAAAACTCTGCACGCCAACGATGTTTACAAATAAGGCGACATTCTGAATGTTGCGAGTCCGTTGGTGTGGTTCTGAACCTTAGCAATCCTTTCGAGCGGGGACCCATGCGGCATTGTTTTCTCTGTGCCGCATTCATGGAGCCAAGTTTCCATCGAATAAACTCGCACCGCAGTCGAGTGAGTGGTTTGACGAAATAATTGAAACGCAGTTTGTGTGGCCAGGCAGGATGAAAATTCTTCACTAAGGTTTTGTGTTGCTTCTCCCAGAACCACCGACAATTCGTTGCTTTACGAAGTGGCAACAAGGAAGGGGCGGATAGAAAGCAAAAAATGGTCGTGCTCTTAGACTTTGGTGTGCGTTAAAGAACCGCAGGCGATCACAACTAATTCGGAGGCGCCTACGGCATGCCACATTATCAGATATTGATTTTGGCCCGTAAAACCCAAGAATTTATTTTAAAAACTTGTTGAATTCACGCAGTTTGCAAGAAGTACACATTAAATAAAGAGCTTGAAATATTACGCAAATATACTCATTATCATTATCCTCCGTTTTTTTACGCAAAACTCACCTTTGTACCTCGTGCCGCACAAAATTGCGCCATCTGGTTAAAACTTCCCAGTTTCTCCTAACGACATCCAGCGTGATTATCATGGGGTTCAAACTTCATCAATCGGTCGAATGTTTTCTTTTTTCTTATTTTTTTCGAAACTGCATCTTCCCTAGAAAACTGATTTCACTCTCAGAGGGCACATCCTGTGGTCTACCATTTCCCCGCCATGTATATCCTCTCTAGTGGCTCCATCGATAACCAACTCACTGCTCCTGAGGACGAGATTAACACTGCCACGGATGCTCGCTATTGACTTCCCCCAGTGAGGGTTTCCCTAAACATCTGTCGAAGTTTTTCGGCGCGGCCTGGGAGCATTAACGCTTGCGAAATTTCGTTCAGCGTGACAAAGGATTTGGCATCCGGCAGCGTAAGTAGGTGGTTAGAATTTTTGATGGGGCAAAGGAGTCATCTATTTTGATCAAGCATAATTTAGGACTGCTGGAAAACGAGATGGTTATTTAAGCCAAGTGCCAGGCAAAGAGGTAAGACTGCTGTTGGGCCGGCCGGACTGCATTCGTGGTCATATAAGCAAGAACTAGCACAGACATGCAATGAGGTAGCAAAGAAGGCCCGGTATATTCAGTACCTAAGAAGTGACATATTTATTGACCACCAACGATTGTAGGTAAGCTTAGCGGGCCCTAACACCAGCAGATTCACGCATATGCAAAATAGGAGGCACACAAGATGACGTAAGATGCGATTCAAGAAGGAGCATGTTGCGATAGCAGTTTCTCAATGCCTGCTTGTTTAACGTCATAGACTAGATTTCATTTCTAGCATACACATATACTTTTACAGTTGCTGTGCGCTATATTATGAAGGGTTCTGTTTACTGTAGAGTTTCCTATAAGGCCTAAATTATACGCGTACAGGTCTTATGATGTGATATATCACCTCAATACTAAGAAGAAACGTGCACTAACTGCCTCTACATTGTCTGTCAGCAAACACTTGTAATGCAGACAATTTATTGAAGCTTCCGACCAATCGGCCGGTGCCAAATCGTGGTGGGTTATGCTTTTTTGCTTAACCATGGATTGCTATTTTAATGTTTCACATTGAAAACAGCACTTCGGAAATTCCACGGGGGCAGAATCATTTCTTGTGATACCGCCCTAATTTGTTTGGTATTTCACAGGTGACACCACCACGTCCTAGAGAACTACTTTACCATGCCTCCAGCATTATTCTCGTGTGTTTAGGAATTGAACATTTTGCCTTTTGAAGCACATTTACGGAATCCAAAACACAAGCACATATGCTCCATAGAAGCCCAGGGGTCTTCCAATACACTTGGTTAGTTATTAAAGAAGAATAATGTTCTTTTTGAGCTTTGAATGAGTTACAGGATGGATACCAAGAGCAGGGAAGCGAAGTCGAGGACGGCAGAAAACTAGGTGGGGTGATGAAGTTAGTAAATTTGCAGGCGCAAGTTGTAATCAGCTGGCGCAAGACAGGGGTAGTGGTAGATCACAGGGAGAGGCCTTCGTACTGCAGTGGACATCAATATAGGCTGGTGATGATGATGAACTTACTTTTGCGTAAGTCACCAGCATAAGGCAGGCGTCGCCATTATGTTGTATTTGTGACTGTTTAACACACCTGCGCGCAAATTTGAGATTGCAAGCAGCCTGCAACTGACCCGTACCCCAGTGACTAACGCTTACATAGGAAGGTAAACGTTGACATCAAACGCAATTGTCTACACATCGGTTGCATATCCGGCCCTGTCACGAAAAGCAAACCAAGTCCCTTTCCTGATGCTACAAATATGAAATGTAAACGATCTTTGCGTAGGCCTTACCCTCAACTGGTGCTCGGAAGAAACTCGTCGTTACAAGCATCACATCTGGCACGCTCATACCAAGAAATCAATCGAACGAGTGCAGAGAAGCATTGATGCGAAAAGAAACCTATAGTAAGCACAAACTAGCTGTATCTGGTTCGGTGACCATGTCATGTATTGCTTTCATTTAAAACGTACGGAGGTGATGAGCGATCAAACGGTCAATTTCATCCTTGTTATTGTTCTTACTTCCAGCGAAAGCACATACATTCATATAAGAGGGAAAACGTACGCCACATAGGATGTCACACGCCCCCATCAAGAAGTAAAACAATGCATTGCACTGGAGCTGTATACAGATATAAAAACCCGTTCTTCCAAATGAAACATACTACACATAGTCTTAATAATAAAACTCACTCTGAGAATAAAATATTATCATGACGTAACAGGAGAGATAGGGAAACTAGTGTACAGTACGAGGAAACGCACTTTTCAGCAAAAATCACTCCTCAGTTCTAAGAATGCGACAATGCATCTGCACAATGCGTTATTATGTGCATGTTCTTACAATAAATCTGCTAGGCAGACTTCCGCACCCGTTTCTTTTCGCTTTTTTTGCTTTTCCGCGACAATGGCGTGTGGTAATGAGCTCGGTATCAAATGTCCCTGAAAGGCCAGCCAGCAACCAAGACTGTGTTGGCGTCCCAACGTTGGTATCCCAGCCTTCATACGTAATGAGTTTAGATAAAAAAATGAAAGTTCTCGCATGTCAACCTTGTTTGAACATCCTTTGTACTGCGGTTTTTCTTCCAAAAATTTTGTTTCCAAAATTTTAGGAGACTCACGTTGCGGTGGTCAGAGAGGAGTTCGCAAGACTTAGGCGTTCAAAGGCTGGCGGCGTGTTCCTTTAATGCAGCTAGCGTGGGTGATTCATAATGATAAATCTCAAGCTACATCGATGATGAATCGTCACTGATGAAAGCGAGCACTCAGACCCGTAGTTTTACTTCCAAAGAAAGGTGTGTGAACTTGCTTATATAGCTCATATAGACTATAGCTCATATCGCTGCTAAAATTAGCGTACATATTTAGCTTTTTTAGTTCCCTAATTCTTCATGTGATTTCTACCTGACAATCAAACCTGCAAAAAAAAGGCATCAGCCAAAGTCGTATGCCTGTACATTAGCATCAGAAATTTATCAATTAGTCAATCAATCAACATCGACTCATTACAGCTCTTGAATCAATGCATGAGCTAGAAAAAATTACTATACTTGTTATATTTGTCTCTTGAAGCATACCGAAAATGTTTTATTGTACACGTGCCATTTCGCTTTTATCTGTTGCGTCGTTTATGTAATCTAATCATTTTTTATAGTGTCCGGAGGCACGCAATATTCCAAAAAAGCATCACATGTTAACGTGTCACGCACTTGGCTGCATATTTTGCAGTTCTTATGCTGCTGCTAGTAAAATAGTTTGGCCTTCGCGGAAGTCAAATATGAAGAGCACAAAGGACATGAAACAATTGAGGAGCGAAATCAAACGGATAAATTCAAAAACGGAGAATCCGCAAGTGACTTGCCTACATAGTTGTAAAAGCTATAAGGCTTTAGATATATCCTCGTGTGATAGAATAATCCTTCAACATAATAGGATTAAATAATTCTTGTGATTGTCCTAGTGAGTATTGTTAAAACATCTCAATACTCTCGATCACGTATTAACAAATCCAACTTAAGCTTAGGTTGGTTTATTTAGTTATTTGCTCTGGTATATACAAATGCGTAATTCCATTGGTTTGCTCGCCTGAAAAACTGAAGTTTCTAGAATGATTCAGGCTCTTGTATACAATTACCCTTGTTTACGGAACTGTGCACGGTTTA
The DNA here is from genome assembly GCF_013339745.2 of Dermacentor silvarum. Classification (NCBI taxonomy): domain Eukaryota; kingdom Metazoa; phylum Arthropoda; class Arachnida; order Ixodida; family Ixodidae; genus Dermacentor; species Dermacentor silvarum. The sequence continues at coordinate 47,386,724 of NC_051160.1, forward strand.
TTGCACAATATTTTAGGTTATTTTGTATATACGCTGGAGTAAAATGTATATTGTGCATTAGCTTGTGTGCAGTGTTCTTGGGCGCTCTGTATTATTTTATTTTTGATTGCCCTTCAACGATTAATAGTTCGTGCCACGAAAGGCATCAACCTTTCTATAAAATTCAAATCAACAGCGAAAACCGTGCATCCTGCTCGCAATTGGGAAAGAAATCTATTGAGATGTGGCCGGCAAGATACCAACACAGACATATTCTAGAATAGTTGAGTATGTTTTTGCGTGTAACGGAAAAACAAACCTCAAAGGCAATGGGGCGTATAGCTGAGTGTTCTAGCCTCTGGTGCAGATAGTTTGCTAATACATGGTGGCAGAATGCGCATGACTGGGTATGGTATATTCCGTAGCATTTTGATAGTGTGCTAAAAGTAGTGCATATAAAAATAAGAAGCGGTATTTATTTATTTGTAATTCGATCTCCAACTAAATGCGTCCCACTCGCTGCTGCGGGCATCAACAGCCCACCGCCATTGGCATCGAGTCGCGCTCTTTGGACAAAGGCTCGTGGTAGTCGATGACGCGAGTGGTTGAATGAAAGGGTCTCAGAACGGAAGCCTGCTCGGCGTACGCCGAGGAAAGGAATCGATCGACCTCATCTGCACGCTCTTCCATCAACCTGTCACCGACGCGAGCGAGCCACCGCCCATGGAAAGTGCCTCCTTTTCAGCCATCTATCACACTTCGCAGTGAAGACGTGTGCGCATTGTTTTACTCGAATTGATCGCTTATAGGTCGTGAAATGCGCTAGTGACCTTTATATTCATGCTTATGTCCTTCGGAAATTGTTGCTTTACAATAAGGGAAACAGTTTGAATCTCCTCGACAGTAAAGGTATGAAGGAAACCGAAGCAGGTTGCTCAGAAGATAAAGCTTCCCAGTCGAAGACAGAAATCTGAGGACACCTAAGCCCTTCTGATGAGCTGCGAATGCGAAAGCATTAATACCGAAATGAACACCGCTGACCACTCCTTCAAGTTATGAAAGCCTCGCGGGAAAGCGAGCGCATTGAGACGCTTTGCCAACGCCTCCTAGATTGCCCGAGGCCGGTGCGCTTCGATCCGTGACGTCATGCAACCTTGCCCGACTGCTATAACGGACAATGAACGCCCGAATAACACAGGCTTCTGAGAGCGCGAGCGAGGGTGAATTGGTGTCGCGGTGATGACCTCTCCCCCCACGCAGCACCTGGCGCGCTAATGCGGCAGCAGTTGTTCCCTTTTGCCTGCTCGGTTCGGTGGAGGCGTGCTCGCGTGACGTGGCGTCGCAGCCGATGGTAACATAGGTGCGGTTTTCCGCTCGTCCTGGCGACAAACGCCACGTTTTTCGCTCAATGGGTCATTTGATGCTTTCGTATCCATAATCCTTCGAACGTGTCTTAACGTGTGAAGCAATTGTGAATAACGGAAGTACGCACGTGGTCCTGGTGAAATGATTAGAATATAGGGCTGTTATGCTGAGAGCCAGAAGATTGATTACACCGTCGGATACTTACTTGTTTTGTTTTTATTTGTTTGACTCACTGGGAAATAAAGCATCACCAACCATGGTCAACAAAGGATAAGAGGGCTCGCTAAGCTTCGCTTTAAAAAATTATGCAATTTCAATTAGACCATCTAACAGAGACGGCTGCGCGAAAAACAGGTTAGGAAAAAAAAGAACTGTTGAGAGCGCCAGGGCACAACATGGTAACAAAACTAAGAAATACATCACGGGCCGCGCCGCTTACTTCGGCGGTTGAATTAAAAACAAACATACAAGGTAACGCAAAAACAGCAAAACAACTTTCTTCTCTTGTTCATGTTAAGGCCGATTCTACTCTGGAGATTGCCAACAACGTGATGTCTAATCAGAAAACAAGGTATCTTCAACATTTGGCAACCGAATGGGGACTGGTCATGACAACTGCCTCGTGTGGCACAGCCAGTGGTAATTTACATTAATTTTTTCCCAGCTGCATTCTATAGGTGCGCGCATAGACCGAGAGGAAATGAGTGATCCCACCAAATCGTGATGTATGAGTTTAAGGATTAGTAACTGAGCACCCAGGAGATCGAGTCTATAAAACGCACGCCATATACTTATGTCATTATAGCGAACATAGCTCTGAAAGACACGATACGAACGTTTCCGAATATTTTATTCAAATGAACTGCATTTACTTGAGGGAGTCACTGTTTCTTTGTTTTAGTGTACTTTTTGTATACGAGGTTGAACAGTTTCGCATTATTTTAGAGATTTTCGAGAATTTTCATAACCAATAGGAGTGCCACATAAAATATTGTTTAGCGAATAACTCGCTGACTACCAGTTCATTTGATGAATATTCTAATTAAATGAAGAATAAAATAATAATTAGGATTCTGAACAATATACGATTTTAATTTTAACATGACCTTTTGAATACCCTAATGCTTTTTGTGCTTAGATGTAATAAATCACCACGACAGTGCAAGTAAAGGCGGTAGCAAGAATACACATGCGCTTTTCGTGTTATTCTTTTCCTGATAAAATACTGCGAGCGGCACAAAAGTCTTTGGGTACGAATTTCAAGTTCCCTGTGGGTCACATTCATTGCATAAATGTTTTTCAAACTTTCTTTAGGTGCACAGAAATAAAGAAGCGGGTGTAGAATATTTTGTCAATCCGTCTTTTTTTATCAGCGGAATTGTGTGATCTACCTTATAATACCGAAAACATTGACGCGCTGCCGCTTCAATCAACGCAAGTTCAGTTAGCTATTACTTTATTCCTATTTCAGTTTTCATTACTCTCTTTGCCTCATCAAAAGAAGAAGGAAGAGCCGCACATCCGCTTCACAGATTGAACTTGAAAACTGACCAATAAAGAAACAAAACAAGCTAGAAGCAATTAGCGTAGCATTGGTTGCGCTTCAGACAGCTGAACATTTTTTATAACAAATGTCAAATTACGCCATTCATAAAAATAGGATTGCGGGCAAAATAATCAAGATGGCATAGCATTTCTTGGTAAAGGCTGTCAAGAAAAACCCAGAAGAATCTTCCTAACTACATCCTCCACCTTATTTCTAGAATGCACGGATATTGATCTGGACCCGTGAGCAATACAAAAGGATTGGTAAAACAAAACACAAAACGCAGTTCAAGGCAGTGTTAACAGTTGGCGAGGCAAATAGGAGCCTTCAAAGTGAATATGTGGATAATAGGCAATGATATATATATATATATATATATATATATATATATATATATATATATAATTTTTATTTTATTTACAAAATACTGCAGGCCCATGCGGGCCCAAGCAGGAGGGGTAAAATTACAACAGAGCATTCAGGACTACAATACAATACAAGCATGCAAGCACCCAAAAGAAAACGAACTAAAACGCTCATATCTCTGTTGTGACATTAACAGATTAAAAATTGATCAGGTCTATTGAGTCAGTGCTGTTTAGCAATGACAGTGGTACTGCGTTCCAATCTTCAATAGTACGGGGGGAAAAGGAAAATTTAAAAGTGTTAGTTCTTGTTTGATAGGGAGTTAAAGATTCAGAGTGGTGATGTCTGGTTACTCTTGCAGTTAATGTGCGTATATATGGAGCAGGATCGATCGAGAGTTTGTTATTTTTCAGGAGGAAAAGAAACTTAAGCCTTAAAATTTTACGACGTAGTTGTAATGTCTGTATACCTTGATTGCGCATGATAGTTGTTGGTGAGTCGCTTATACGGTACTTAGAAAAAATAAACCTAACTGCTTTCCGCTGAATCATTTCTAGTGCATTAATACTGTATTTATTATGTGGATCCCAGACTGTGCATGCGTATTCCAATTTCGGCCGAATGAGTGATTTGTATGCATGAAGTTTAGTTTCCGGGGGCGCTTGTTTTAGTTTATGACGCAGAATACAGAGTTTACGAAATGAGGCAGCACATACATTAGAGACATGTGAATTCCAACTTAAGTTGTTAGTTATTGTCACACCTAAATATTTATATTTATTCACTTCAACGAGATGATGAGTAGGAAGATTATACGGAAACTTCCACCTATGTCTCTTCTGGGTATTTGCATGTATACTGTTTTTTCTTCATTCAGCTGCATGTCCCATTGTTTACACCATGAATAAATGCTGTGAAGGTCAGTATTCAAAAGTTCCTGATCCTCTCGGGAAGCAATCTCATGAAACAAAATGCAGTCATCCGCAAATAAACGAACTTGTACTGGTTCAGAACCAACGTTAACAATATCATTAATAAAAATCAAAAACAAGAGTGGTCCCAGTACGCTACCTTGTGGTACCCCGGAAGTAACCGGTAAACGACGCGAGTGGTGACCATTAACAGAAACCGACTGTACGCGGTTTGCCAAGTATGCGGAAATCCAGTTTATTATGAAAGGTGGGAGGCCAATGTATTTTAGCTTGAAAACTAACTTTTGATGTGAAACAAGGTCGAATGCTTTTCGAAAGTCCGAAAAATTACGTCAGTTTGACCAGACTTGTCCATAACACTTGCAAAATCGTGAATTACTGTGGTTAGTTGTGTGACTGTAGAAAAGCCCTTCCTAAACCCATGTTGAAATGAAGACAGAATGTTGTTATCTGTTAAAAATGTGATTACGTGATTAGCAATAATATGTTCAAGCATCTTACAGCACGAAGAAGTCAGAGATATAGGACGATAATTGGAATCAGCGCAGTGTTACCTTTCTTGTGTATGGGCACCACACGCGCGGTTCGCCAGTCAACTGGTAGATCCGCAGAAGATATCGATTCGCGAAAAATGCATGCAAGGAATGGGGCGAGCACTTCAGCGTAACGACGAAGGAACGCATTCGGTAGCCCATCAGCTAGGACCGGGTGATGTTTTAGTCTTCAGGTTAAGAAGCATAGCCACAATACCATGTAGCGACACAATATCTTCGAGATCAGAGCAAGATACAGGAGTAAGACTGACTCTTTCAGAAGGGATGGAAAATACGCTGTGGAAATACGAGTTAAAATGTTCCGCAATGGCCTCTTTGTCAACAATTTGAACACCATCAATTTGTATCTCGTCAATCGACTTTTTCTTCTGATTGAAGAAGTCCCAGAACTTCTGAGGGGATTCGTTTAAAAAATTTGGTAGGGTATGTTGAAAATAATGCCATTTGGAACGTTTCAACGCCTCATTAAATGCCGTTCGAGCGGTTTCAACAATGTTTGCGGCTGCTCCTCTTTTTTTGATGCGCTTAAGTTTTCTTTTTAGGTGTAAGACCTCTCTCGTGACCCAGGGATTCGATTTTATTGTTTTCTTTGTTTTGTTTGGTATGAAATTAACAAGACAGTAAGTGCATATCTGTTTAAATTGATCCCAAAGTACATTAACATCTGAGCCTTGAAAGCTGTTGAACTTTATTTCAAGATAATCCAGAACTCTTTCATCCCGGCCACGATAAAAAACTTTTACAGAAACTATTTCGGAGGGGGCAATACAAGGTTTTTCAAGGTTACATGATAACAACACCATCGCATGATCAGAAATACCGGGATTCACAGAGACTGTACATTCTTCAATTGTCCTAGTAACAAAAGCAAGATCTAAGATTGAAGAGGACGCATCACAAACTCGCGTAGGCTCTGTTACTACTTGTCGCACATCCAGGTTTAGCATAATGTCAAGCAAGAATCCAACATCAGAATGTCGATCTGTATTTGAGAATAGATAGCGCCAGTCAACAGAAGGTAAATTAAAATCGCCAACTATCATTACTTCTTTACAGGAATATGACCCTAAATGATCGCGTAGATCCCTCATAAATCGAGGTGGTGCATCCGGTGCTCTATAAACAGCAGACAACAGTAAAGTGCGCCCTGAACAGAACAATTTCAAAGTAAGACTTTCGTGATTTTCTATCTGACGTAGCAGTGATGTTCGAATGCCATGTTTTATCAAGACAGCCACGCCGCCGCCTCTAGTAGGACGGTCACGGCGAAAAACCTGATATGAGGGCGGAAAAACATCAGCGTCATCAATGTCGTCACGAAGCCAAGTCTCCGTGATAACAACAACATGGGGATCATAATCTAACAGGACGGCTTCTAGTTCTCTTGATTTATTAACGACGCTACGCGCATTTATGTTAATCTTCAGTTGACTACTAGAGGAACGTACAGGTCAATCCATTCTAGAATTACCATGAGACAAAGGAGCCTTTATTCTGGTTTGCGCGTCTTCGTCCCAAATGAAGAGCTCCCCATTTACTCGCAGCTTATCATTAATGAGCGAAACAGTCTTTCCCTGTTGTTTTTCACCCTTAGCACTTGCCCATAACAACCTTCTTTTCTGCAATGTCTCACGCGAGTAATATATATATATATATATATACATATATATATATATATATATATGCTGCCGAACCCTTTCTACATAACACGTATGGAACGCTCACATACATTTCAGTACAAGCTTAGTCTAAAGTACATAAGTACGAGATTTTATGCTACACTCTACAGTACTATACCATTGCAACGCTATGATTAATGCTGTGTACGCTAAAATGTCTTTTAAAAAAGCGTTCGTAAATTTGATACAAAAATGACACATTGACAACGGTCATGCAGGAGATGCAGAGTAAGAGAGTAAAATATATATAGAAAGAGCTTCGCAACCATTCAACTCGTGAATATTTGTTCACTTGCAATACATGCAACTATTTGTGGTTCAATACCATGAACAGTGTATACATGAATAGCATGCATTGTGCAATACATGGAACACCACGCTATTATTTTATAAGCATAAGCTGCACAGTAGGGACTAATGTCACAAAATCTTAGATAAGTATTAGCACGGGTAATATGTAATAACAACGACAATCCTTGCTCCGAACTACGAAGTGATTTCTTACTGCTGCTTTCCATGAACTATTAAGATATAAGGGGGAAAAAGTTTGTCTCCATAAGAGTTCCTCTTGGAGCCTCTCGAAGTAGATATAATCCCTTGAAACGTGAGAAAGCAAGATACTTATAAAGTAGCCGCACTGACAGCTAAACAATAAAAGCAGGTAGCGTTAGGGGGGTTGTAACGTTGACTATGCCTTGTCCAACACGTGCAAACACAATCAACAATAATCTATGTGATTACAGAGAGCGTAAAATGCACACGCATTGATGTTGGAACAAATGGCTGGTTGCGTGAATCCGCCTTCTAGGAAACTAACATCCTAGGACCGTAGTCGCAACGTTAGAGAGGGCCATCTTTAAGTTGAGCGTGATAGAGAACTCGCCAGCAACCTGCACCGAATTGAGCACCGGGAAAAAGGAACCGCAAATGAAAGAGGTACGGACCAAGCGCAACCACTTTCACTCAGGAATAAAAAAAAAGAAGAAAACGCGAACGGTGTCTTCATTATAGCTTTGCATGGCTGTTTGTCGACCACAGCTATGTATAATTCATTCGGACTTACGCTTCTTCTCCTGCTGAGGAGCTATAGAGCGAGTGATGTGGTATAGAAGTGTAAATCGAGTTGAAGGAGTACGTATACGTACACTGAGAACGCACAGCTCCGGCAGTAAAATAATAAAAACGTAGGTGACCCACTACTGAATTGACGTCGCGTTGCTCAGCTCCTTTCAGGGAGGCAGTTGTTGCTGAGTGCAGTTTGACCTCGCTCAATTCGGTGAACATTCCAGCCTGCAGGAACTTGCGTATACAAACGGAAACCAGACGCTCATGTCGAGCGCACCCGAGAGAAGAAAAAAAACATGCTTTTAGAAACTAGGAAAGGAACTAGAGCCCAGAAATATACACCATGGGTTTCTGTTATACCATTTCGTTTACTTTTTTTCTTTTAATACCGCTTCTTTTCTTAGATTTCTGCTTCGTTTTCTTCTCATTTGAACATTCTTTTGCATTTGTTTTTCTTATTGCCCCAACTTCCTGCACCTACAAACTATCAAGTGATTTAACTTTCTGGAAACCTGACGGCATAGATAATAATAAATCACTTCCATGCAGCGCGACATGCATATGATCCAGAATGCATATGTTGTGTATCTCTTCCGAGTTAGCCTATTCTCGAAGAGGGTGGAAGACAATGTGAAGCACGATGCACAAATGGTATCACAAGGTTGAGGCAGCCAGTTTTCAGAAGCGTGCAAAAAGGTCCATTCCCGACTGAAATGACTTCGCAGCAGTCAGAACCATAGAATGCGCGGAAGAACACGATCATGTGCGGAGAGATATGTGTCTTCCTTTAAGGTATGCGAGTTTCTGTGAACAGAAATAAATATAAAGTTGTACACCAAAGGCAAGCGCTACGCAAGGCAGAACAGAGACAATGTGTTGAGGGGAGGGCGGCCATCTCGCCAGGAATCCGCAAGATATATGCGTCGTCTGCTAGAGATGTCCCATTTGCATAACAGCGTTGGCGGGAAGAACGCATCTACGCATACTAGTCTTTTTGCGAATGCATACGAGCGAGCAGCTATGGGAAGTATATAGGAAAAATGAACAATGCTAAAGCTGGTTGAGAGTGAAAGGAGCAATAAAAATGGCAAGGGTGCCCCAATGTTGTCTTTATTTGAACACAAAACCAGCCCTTCTCCTACAATAACACCAATATATTCGAGATCTTCAAAAAAATAAGATAGAAAGCACAAATGACGGAACATAGCAGTGTTATCTGGAAAGGGAGTGTATCTTTTCTGACCACTGATCCTGGCCTCGAAGGAATCTGCTTGCCACCCAACATAGCTAAGAACTTATTTTCTACTGTGCGCCAGGAATAAGATTTCCACAGATTGGACAGAACTTGGCCAGCTCACAACGCTACCACACACATGACAAAAAACCTTGAAAATTAGGTATTGCTTCATGCTTTTCCTTTATCCCAAATGGTTAGCGAAAACTTTCAGAACATGACGAAAACCTTGGCGTTACTTGCAAAGCGGAACTGCAACCACAGTTTCCAAACTACGAAGTAATATTGAAAGCATGGAGTTATCTTTACCGGAAGGCCCAAGGTTTGTTCTCGGAAAAGAATATACGCACAAGCGAGATTGTATTGTTTGATGCTGACTTTACACTGGCAAAAGACACGCCCTAGCGAAAGAGGAAGCTTGACGCCTTCCGTCTGTTTGCACGACAGACTCATCACTTTGGAAAAGAACTTGGAAATATGCTACAGAATTACTAAAACCTGTTCGCCAAAAACTCCGACTAAAAGGACTCACAAAGTTAAGTTGAATTTTGTCTTGCACTATGGTGCGGTTGTACAATCGGCATAAATTTAAAAGTGGACAACCGCGAGGCTACTCCAATGCGTTGTTCCGTTTCCAGGTTTCCCTACATTTGGAACAGTAGCTTACCTCGGACTCCAACGCATACACTGTACCTATAATTCAATTTTGTTATTTACCTATTTTATTTATTTATTTATTTATTTATTTATTTTTGTTCAGCTCAGGGCAAGTGGCGTTATTGAGGGGAGTAGTACATACGTAGAAAGAAATAGAATACGTGCAGGTTTTATTATATCCTAGTAGTTACAACAATAGCAAAAATAATACGAAGACAGGAGTCACTAACAAGGAACAAATTCTTAACAAGTAAAAAAAAACATGAATAAATAATTGTTTCAGTCAACTGGTAGTGCAGTATCTAGAGCAATACGAAACCGGAAGGCACTTACCGTCGACGCCACCAATTCGGAAGCGCGATTCTAGTCACGTGAGCTCCAGGGTGAAAAAGAATGAGACCATATTTACGTTAGACATAACATGATTCCCCCATTTCGTGCATGATGAAAAAGAGGTGAAATGTTTACGTCGCTCGGCAGAATGGAGTCATTGTATATTTTGTGAAGTGAACACGGTAGAACATAGTTACGATCACAGGCGCGTGAACTAAGCTGCAAAGATTATTTCAATAATTTCATTCGCAGGACTGCTTCCAGCTTAGAAATGGGCTACAGAGCAATTACACGTCACACTACCATGTAATTGCGCGTAACAAGCATTGCATGTCATTTTTTGCTCGCGTTACATCTAATAATGCTGATGAAAAATCTGAGATGAAATTTTGTAGGTCGCGCTAGAGGCAAAAACATCAAAATTTCGACGAATTCATTTTTTCAATACGACATGCGAACGTGGAAATTAAGGTGGCCCTTTTCACATGGATGTTCTGCCTCGGCGAAATCCAGAAAGTCCTCTGTGGGCATGCTCCAGAAAGCTTTTGTTCCTTTGTGTATTTCAGCGAAGCTGATTATGGCTAGTTTCCAGCGCATTGATGTCTATAGCCAAAAACCGTGGGCTGATCCCGAAGATAGTGCAATACAGGGTGGACCTGTAGCGTAAGAAACAGGCACCTTGGTGAATTCTCTGTGTCTGCTGTGCAAGATATTTAGCTCATACTTGGCGATTGACAGCGAATGCGCCACATATCACCATGCACTCCTTTGCCCCTGATAACTGATTGGTTCCACAAGACAAGTGTCCCAAAAGAGCGCGTAATCCAAGCGCGTGCCGCGTGTCACGCAAGCCAGCGACAGAACACGCCGGCCCCGCGGCAACTTTAACAGAGGGGGAGAGCGCATACGCCTCAAACAGCAAAGCGAACAATGGCGCCTAGACGTCTACAAGTGCATCGACGAAGCGACGTTAACCAGAGAGGGAGAGAGCACACGCGTGCGCCGAGACACCTCACCCGGCGAGTCGAGAAAGCGATTGCTACAGCGTGAGCGTGCGCCAACGGGATGAGTCATCACCCCCCCCCCCCCTCGACAATGCTCCGACGGCGGCGGTCGAAGGTACGAGAAAAGACTCGAAGGTTCCGAAGCCTAGGCCATGCTACGAGATCACGACTCCGATAGGAAAGTTCGAGAACGCCTGTGGAAGCTATACAACCGCCGTGCGAGAATCATCAGTGGAGTGGACTTCAGTCCGCACCGGTGAAGTGATGTAACGTGAAGACCGAGCGTCTGCAGAAGAAGGGGATTCCCCGGCAAGCTAGTCGACCAGTTCATCGAGCGTCTGCATTTCCGGAAGAAGTTCCTTCGATATTTGCCCCGAGCTACGCCGAGATCATCTGAGTCCAGGACCAGCACGGTGAATACGATTGGACACTTAGTGTTCCTATTCATTTTGTGCTTTACGTGTTGGACTCTTAGTGCTTGTCGTGAATTATTTTCCTGCGTTTTGTGAATACCCATATGAACTGTATTGTGTTGTGTCTAGCCTAAATGTGCCCGTGTGTGTGTAACTGCCTTGTGTGAAGAATATATTTTGTTGTGTTTTGACAACTCTGGGCTCTGACTCGGTCTTTGGACATCAACCGGCGTTCGCTGGCGCACCACGGGTGCCATGCTTAATTTTCCTTGCTTTCGTGGGATTATTTTCGGAAGCTCATAAGTCGGCTTTGGAATTTGGTCCGGCGTCTGCGCCTCGTTCAAGGGAGTCTGTGACAACGTCATGTGACATAGAAGTCGCCCATCAAAAGCCAGTGCGAAATTAAGGTATAACTTGCAATTCCGATAAATATTTTGCATAATTTCGGTTGTTTAGCTCTACTCTGTACAAAACAGGCCATATGAATCACTGCGAATACAAAGTCCAATTTGCTACTGAGCGTTAAGAAATTGTGCTTTAGACTTCCAACCACAAATGACACCGCCACTGCCGTTTCTTCTTCTAAGCAAGCATTAACACTGCCCAGGTTGGAGTAACCAGATGGTACTCGTTACGGAATAAAGTCAGCGTACCTATTTCATAGGAGGTATCGGGGCATAAAAGAAGAAACAATCTTGCACGCTTCATTCATACAAAACTGCTATACAACCGCAGTTTACATTATTCATAACCCACCCTGTTAAATTATTCATAAACCCCACTATATGTTGCGTAACTCATTTCTTCATTGTGCCCTGTTTAATATGTGCGCAAGAAGTAGGTCATCTCATAATCTGTACCAGAAGCGCCCATAAAGCGTATACATATCTGTGTTTTCATCATGTTACACTAGTGTATCTGGTAGGCGTACGAGCTTCTGTTTCAAGAACCTTCAGCACGAAGCACAAAAAAGTTAAAAAAATAAGCTGACGATAAAAATAACTGTAATCGAACAGTGGCAAATACAGCAATAATCAAGCAAGTTTGTGCGATTACGCCGCTTTGAATATAAAGATCGCAAGTGCCCACCAGGCGAGAAACGTCATCTCGTGGTTTTTAGCGCCCGTCAGTTAGAAGTATTACGTGACCTCATTGACTCAGATTACGTGGGCTTTGTTTTCCTCAAGCCCCAAAAATTATATTTGAAGCCACCAGGTGAAGCTCAACCCAGAGCCTCACATAGCAAGTGCGCTCGCATCAGGCGATTGGATGAACGACCCGAACTCGCGCTTAGCATATCATTTTCAGAAATATTCCCCAAATATTTGAGTGCCTCCTTCGGTCGAATCTTTACCGGCGTCTTTATCACTGTGAAGAGTAGACAACGTCCATCGCTGATCTTCCGGAGTATGACGTCTAATATATATGAAGCACTTAGTCTTTATGGGCCCGTCATTTCTTATTTTTATTTTTTTTTCAGTTGGTCGCTGTGAGAATCATACAGTATATGTTCTGTTTATTGCGGCGCATGCAACATCGTCTAATTAGAAATTACAGCGCAGCCATAAATGATTAAACCAAGTGTCCCAGCTAAGGTTAGCCAAGATGTTCCACGAAGAGAAAAACGAAAAAAAAAAAACAGGGTACAAGATACAAAGAAAAGGCGAAAGGTGTCCGTTGTTGGCAGTTTGATGACCGAGCACCGTAGGTCTTAGAAACGTATCTTGCGCCGTATTTCTGCATAATTTTATTTTTAATTGAACAGCTCGAAGTACGTTGGCTGGTACACCCTATAGCAACGAGCATTGTCGAAGGATAGCTTTCAAATCATAAACAGTGTTTTGACAAACATAAATGGCAGAATACTGGAAGATTCTTCCTTAAATTCAGCTTCTCCTGTACACTCTGCGAAATAGCTCATTCAGAGACGTTGTGCGAGAAAATATCGCATAGTCTTTCTCACAAGCTTGATATTAGAAGTGCGGCTTAATTAACAGGCATATATTACACTGGTAAAGCGACGGCCTATTTAGCCAGACGCTATAGTACCGAAGAGCGTTTTTTCTATTGTTCACTGAGTACACACTTAGCATGTTACCGAGAAACCTTCTGCATATATATTACATTCAAATAAATAAATAATTAGAAGCACAAATTTTGCTTTTGTATTGATATTTATATATTGCTAATGCGTAATAAAAGCGATAAAGCATGCATTTTGTGAAGGATAAATATACATCGAGCTCTGGAAGTGCCAGTGCTTGTCTCGGTCAATATTAGGTGTGTGAAGTGGAACGCTTTCATTTATCATGAGAATGCAATATTTCTTACATTTTGTTGTTTCCATATGTAATGTATTCGCTTGTGAAAATATCCTGCCAGCAGCTTCCTAGAGATACATGTAATATACACCTAAACATACCGTTTCTGTGGCCACATGCCAGAAAATAATGATAATAAATGGCTAGGTTTTGCGTACCTGGCGTCGCGTGAAGCCTTAACAACCGCTAATCTTTCTTCTAGCTTCCTCGTAGTTTTTCTCGGCAACATTTAACGAGACGTTGTCCAAAGACACAGGGAAGGTGGATTGGTGGAAAAAATCTGCACATACAACCAAACCCGTCCAGCGGCGCTTACTTTAGTGAACAAAGAGCAGATTGCTGTCTAACAAGCTTGCGGTCTCATTACCTCGGTCCCTAGAAACAATTTATGTACAACGCCGAAGCGTACGAAGCTCTTCCTTACTCTTTCAAGTACACCTCTCGTACGAAAAACAAAAGTGCCAGCGCTGTTTTCGCGTAAAAGAAAGTCACTCCAAAGGGCAGCCACTGTTCTCTGATTAGAGAGAATTGGAAAGCGCCGACCGAAATTTTCTGCAATCTGCCGTTTAAGCACTCACACAACAAAAACTGGTTTCCCGGACGATACGCAGTAACTGAAATAAAAAAAAACGCATGGGAAAGCTGCGGTTTTAGAGGTTTGCTGGCGCTGTCTGAGTATTTCTGCAAGTCTTGCAGAGAGAAAGACCAAAAAGTACAAAACAAGAATATGTGCCGAGAGGACATCAATTGTTGGTGTATTGTGCTGTTTTTTTTTTACAGTGAAATAATTTTAGTTAACACAGAGCAAGAGCCATCGCCTAAACTGAGCTCAAGCGATTGAGCCTAATTTTAACACATCAACAAGAATGCCGGATTCATTGTGCATTGTATATAGAAGGTCGCATTTCCGCAGGCGAATGTAATGTCTTAGTGGAGACTATCTATAAGGTTATGCACAGACAAAAAAAATAATAGAACTAGATCGCATTTTAAATTCCACGTTTACTAGAGCTATGCAGGAAAGAAAAGGTATATGGAGACTATCTGTAGAAAATTATATTTTGACACCAATGCACTGAAATTGTGTTTACCACCTGTGAAATTGCAGATAATAGCTGCTTGAAAACGTGTAATCATTTTTGTTTAATTCGAGGGAGGTTGCCCTGAGGCCCTGAAAAAAAGATATCCTATTAGAAATGAATCTTCTCTTTCTACCCCTTGGCATGCTCGATATAACTCTCGGGACCTCCCTTGCCTTTATGCATCCATCAAAAGCATTTAAGTGCGATTAAATCCGCAGATATAACACAAAATATATAACTTTCATTATTCTAGAATAAGTACCTAAGAGTATCTTTATACACTTGGGTGCTAGCAAACTGTTTCTCTTAAATATTTATAATACGGATCGAGACTTTAAACATCTGTTATATGTTCGACCGTGCCACACTTAGCCGAGCTTATTAAAATAAAAAAACACAATAAAACGACGAAACAAATGTGGTTTAATAAAGACACCCCAATTGCAAAACAAGACATTTTGATTAAAGGTCACGATTCTTTAGAAGACTGTCAAATAATTTATATGTGCTTTGCGCTGCACAAAAAAAAAAAAAACAAGCTGCTGTACTTTCGTACAAATTCTTCTAAGGTAGAACTACCAAACTAATATTTCATTGCGCATGACTTCAGTGGGGGTTCCTTTTCATTTTGGTTCCTGCACTGATGGTTGTCGGAGCATTTCCTCTACAAGTTTTGTTCCGAGTGTTCATGAGACTTCTTTGTGTGCGTATAATTGTTGCTTAATTAGTGTGCTAGTGGACTGCCCGAAAGGATAAATTAGCTATTAGCTATATTAGAAACTTTGTTGTTAGTTCCATTCTCGAGGTATCGTCTTCTTGCTTGCGTACGTTGTGCTTTTTGGTAGTTTCTCGTCTTCAATCTTGGAGCAATAACTGGCCAAGTTTTGGAACTTGTCTTATATATGGCTTTGCGGCTTTTGATGTATCACTTACACATAGTTACACAGAATTTTTTTGTTGTTGAGCGCAGCATTGATTTCCTCCGAAGGGACCAATGCAGTGAACAATAATAGAATATAAGGCAATTTGACGAGACTATGACGTTTCTAATCATTCAATGGAGGACGACTCGGTTGACCCCTGAAATAGGGAACTGCCTATTGCTGCTAGAGGCCTTTACCTTGCCGTCCACATTATTAGTATTATTGTGGTGATTTTGCAATTCAGTAATTACAACTCCCTGGCAAAAATAACGGTGAAACAGTTCGCCTTCCTGTCAATTTCGCGCATGAAAGAGTCAAATTCGCTCACTGAAATACTTAGTTATGACAAGTATCCATGCATACTCAGGTATCTGCAATAGCTAGCTACTTCTACCTGTCCGCGTGCTGCATCTGTGTGTTAAAAAAAACATGGCTACGCAACTTCACTTACAACAGTCGTTGGAGTTTCTGTAGCACGTATGCAGAAATTATTTCGTATGTGCTGCGTGTGGATTGTTGCAATATCTTTATGTATGCCCTGTAGAATTACAACTGCTTCAATAAACGGTAATTCAATGTAGAGCCATCAATTTCAGTTGCATGCAAAAATAATAGGCAATCACCTTTCAAGAGTCACAAAACGCTATATAAGCAGAAGAGCTCACATTGTCCGAGATGTCAATATTGTTTTCGTCTAAATAAGGCCCACAGCTTCCTTACTAGCCACCTAGTTGGGCCCTGATGTCTAAAGCATGTTCACTTTAATAATAAGTTTTGTTACCCGAAATAGCTCTTATGCAGCACCATCTACAAGTAAGCATGGTAAAGTTGCTTTAGAATTGTTACGCGTAAATCTATTTCAATGTACTGTACCATCCTTTCCAGATAAATAGACAGAAGTGTCCAGTCTGTCGTGCTTTTCAGCATTCTAGCTTCGGAAAGACCTTGAAAGAGGGGGCACCGCATTACAGCCTTTGTATTTCCGCAACCTTAACAACAAACCCGAACCAAAAGAAAAACTATCCCATATTTTCGGGAGCCCTTCATATCGACTGCGTGTTCTCCCATTTACTTTGTTCTCACAGCGACGCCTGAAGATATTTATCAGCGAAAGCACCGTACATGAACGGCTGATAAATGATTCTCTTCATTTTACCACAACTAATAGCTGCCCCTAAAAAGATAGACGCGCTACCAAAAGTCGCGCTTTCACAAAAAAGAAAAAAAATGCACAAACTAAAAGATGGCTTGATTGAGGCCGTTAGTTTAATTGGAAACGCTCTCCTGAATGGCCTGCCAAAAAGCCTCCGCGTCGACAGAGCCTCTCGTAATATCGAGCCCTCACCTCCCACCTTCTCGGCTCGTCCTCTCTGAGTAAGGAAGCCTTTGATCTTTTGAGAACTGCGCATTTCGCACTCTTGCTTGTTTGCTAGGTGCAATTTTTTCATTAAATGAACAATTTTGGATATTGGGTCTGCTATCACAGTGAGAGCGCTTTATGTAATAAGGCGTGAGAGTGCCGTGTAATAAGGCAGCAGCGTTTTTAATGTTGGGAGATGAGTGAACGTAAGGTACTTGAGAGCGAAACGAGGTCGTTTTTGCTCACGTTATTGCTAAAGTAGCGCTTTGTGGTAATAGGGTCTGTTTTGACAGGCTGAAGGTTTCGAGAGTTGTATATCAAAATCATAGCTAAAAACAAGTAGCGCCTACCGAAAGAAAGTGAATACATAAAAACTACGTGAAACATTATAAAAACACGCCTGGGGCCAAGAGGGAACAGGTGGGCGAACGTGCTGGGATGTATATTTAGTCTAAATTGTCTAAAAAGTCACTGATATCCAAAAGTCATTCTTTCACAAAAGTGACATAACATGCACCCTACCAAAGAACGCTACAAATCAATGAGGCAACCTAGATCTACCGACGACGTGAGGTGACAGAAATTACGTTTATTATTCACAACAAACCAATCGATTGCTGTCCTAGACGGTAATGTTCAACTATTGCCGGCAATACTGCTACACACGTCGTCCACTTCTCAGCATGCACTAGTGTTCTAGCCCTTAACCTAGTGCGTGCGCAGCGCCTCATATATATATATATATATATATATATATATATATATATACAATAAGCAGCCAACAGACAGTGACACCAAGGACAACATAGTGGAAATTACTTGTACTTGCTAATTGAATTAAAGAAATGATAAATTATAGCAAATGAGAATGGATGCAAAAACAACTGGCCGCAGGTGGGTAACGAATCCACGTCTTCGCATTACGCGTGCGATGCTCTCACCATTGAGCTGCCGCTACATAAATACCCCACAAAGTGGATGGGAAAACGGCGCCGCGGTAGCTCAATGGTGAGAGCATCACACGCGTAATGCGAAGACGTGGGTTCGTTCGCCACCTGCAGCCAGTTGGTTTTTCGTCCATTTTCATTATTTATCATTGAGTTAATTCAATTAGTAAGTGCAAGTAATTTCCCTTATGTTGTCGTTAGTGTCACTGTTTGTTGGCTTCGTATGATAAGATAATAAAAATCGGGCCCCTCGGTTCCCTTTCTTCTCGTTAATCATATAACGAGGGCTCGAATCCGGCAACATTGATGCCGTCAGACAGCATATGTGGGTTTATTGACCTGTTGCCTTCACCCAAAAAGATCACGTACTCGTGACGCCTGCGGCCGAAAGTATGTTCCACATCCACCGCCTAGGTTTATGAGTGGTGGCGCAGGCTAACATTCCCAGGGTTAATTTTAGTTGTCAGACATAAATACCCCACAAAGTGGATGGGAAAAGGGCGCCGCGATAGCTCAATGGTGAGAGCATCGCACGCGTAATGCGAAGACGTGGGTTCGTTCCCCACCTGCGGACAGTTGTTTTTTCATCCATTTTCATTGTCCTTAGTTTATCATTTCTTTAATTCAATTAGTAAGTACAAGTAATTCCCCTTGTTCTCCTTGGTGTCCCTGTGTGTTGGCTTCTTATGATATGACTAATAAAAATCGGGGCGCTTGGATTCCCTTTCTTCTCGTTGATATATATCATACGGAACCAACACACAGCAAGGCCAGCATATTGAATGCATAACGAGGGTCTCCAATCTGGCAGCTTTGTTGCCTTCAGGTAGCATGTGGGGGTTTATTGACCAGTTGTCTTCACCAAAAACGTTCACGTAGACCTGACGTCTGCCGCAGAAAAAGGATGCTCCACATCCGCCGCCAAGACTGTTAGTGGTGGCGCTGGCTAACACTCCCAGGATTAGTTCTAGTTGTAAGACATAAATACCCCAGAAAGTGGATGGGAAAACGGCGCCGCTGCAACTCACTTGGTAAGGGCATCGCACGCGTAATGCGAAGACGAGGGATCGTTCCCCGCCTGCGGCCAGTTGTTTTTTTCATCCATTTTCATTTCTACTGATCATTGTCTTAATTCAATTAACAGTCATGGAAAATTTCCCTATGCTGGCCTTGCCGTATGTTCGCTTGTTATGATATATATATATATATATATATATATATATATATATATATATATATATATATTATGCGCTGCGCACGCACTACGTTTGTTACATTTTGCTTTTCAGGGCGACGCGCCTACGCGCTAAGCATGCAAAGGTCGCAATGAGCACATGCAAATGTTTAACGTACTGTTGATTGAAATGAATTCTCTGAGTGATCCTAAGTTTCAAAGTGATAATGAATAGGACAATATCTTTAACTCCTCTGCGCATGAACAGGGAGGCAATATTGAATATGCAGTGGCAAGAAAAGATCAAATGCCATTTCCGCATGAAGGAGCACTTCCAAATTTTGTTGGGACGGGAAACGTGTAACAGTGGCGCCTAGCGCTTTTCTCTGTTTATGGCGATGCTAAGCCTTTTTCTAGCTTAACTATAAAAAAGGCTCGCCAACAATGAGTGTTATCCTCTATAGAAACTGAGCCAGTGCTACTTACAGGGCGGGACAGAGAGTCCGTGAACGTGCTAATGGCACCTAAGTTCCATGTGTGCTTATTCCACCATAAAATTGCAAAGTTTGACAGCAAATACGTATTCATTATATGCATGACACCTTTCTTGTATTAAAATTTCAGACTGCCATGCGCAAGATGAACGTTTCAAATCTAGAGTTATGCCACTTTTGTCATTAGTCACAGAGCCAAGTATTTTTAGATACACCTGATTTGCATTTTCCTCACTTTTACATGGCGTCATCATGTTCATCATACAACAGCGCGTAGTATATTATGTTCCACACAACACATTAAGCATTATTATTCCGACGCTAGGTGAACTATACGAAAGGAGCACGTTAAAAATTTGAGAGAGAGAAAAAATTATTTACAGAAAGGCTGAGACGTCGGCCTGAGCGGCAACTTGCTCTGGCCTGCGACTCTACATTGGGGAAAAGGGTTAATGAATGCATGATGATGATGATGATAAGAGGAGGAGGTGTGTATGTACAAGCTTGCAACATTATGACATCTCTAAAGCTGTGCGTTTTGCGCCACTATAGTGTACCAAAAGCTAATTTTGCTGCAGACTATAATGTAATGCACGCTAGATGAGAGGGCAGGGCTCACCAGCCAACGTCATACTATGGTGGTATACACGCTGGACAGGACCAATCTTTGCCAGTCGTCAAGCCAAAGTGCAGCAGACTGCTTGTGTGCACTATGAAACACCAGACGATTTTCGCGCTGCGCTAGAAAGCTCCAGAAAAAAAAAAACAGATGTGACCAGTACGTTGTTAAGCACGGCTCGTACTCAGTTTTAATAATCTTACTGTTCAGGAGACTCTAGGAGAACGTTACAAGATGTGCTGCCCACGAAACATGTAATCCTTTTGGAAGCTTGCTCAAATCCGAGTCTAAGCTACACGGAGGGCCTCCTGGGGGAGCAAGCGTTTAAATACTTCTTTGAAACAAGAGTAAGTTTGCTTACGTTCATCTTAGGAGGAAAAAAATTAGAACGCGAAACACGGATGAATGCCAACAAGGACGGAAGAAGAAACTCTGACACTGGTATGTGACAATATTTATTAGAAACCAAAGGAACCTAATTAGGCATGTGCGGAGCGAACTCACAAAGGCTACTTTGATCCACTATAGGCGTTACTGGTTTTTTACGATGACGTTATTTATTCAACATACATCAACTATTAGGCAGTTATGGAAAGTAATTCATTCGTTGCATTGTGAAAGGCGGGCTCACAGATATGTTGGTTTGCTTGCTAACATCATGCGCTTCCGTGAATTCCCTCTTAGAGTGCCTTTTTGTGGTAATGAAAACACTCTTTCTTCCGCGTCTCATAAGTGTTGTCAGTTTCGAACATCAGCGGATTATTTTCTTCACATGTGTCTAGTGAACTGCATATTTTACTATCAAAATAAGTCACTATTCATTAAGTATATACAACCAGAATGAACTGTTATATTATCTGTGCATGTGTGTTTCAACACGATCTAAAGATGCGTCAGATATTGTGAAAACGTGTTTCCTGACACAGGGGGAAGAATGACAGTGAGCAGGTTTTTATAAAATATTAAAAATTATAGGAGCACAGGAAAAGTCGGCACTTAAGCTTCACGACTCTGTGCGGATACCGACGAAAATATATCTGTCCGAGACCAGTTCTTTGGTCTTGAAGCACTGTTCCTGCTTTTTTTTGTAAGCACCGTCTAGCTTTTCAACTGTTCCTCACATTTCAATAAAGGGTATATATGTCAAATTAGCTGTTAAAGTAAGGCCGCCAAAATGACGACCACGTCATATCTGCATCCTTGGAAAAACGACCCACTCTGTGAGAGATGAAAAATGAACAGAAATACTGTACTAGGTTCCGCACATTACAACAAAAGGAAATGGAGTGTGTGCATCAATATTTCACACTAGTAAAAACTTGAGTGCGAAGCAATATTTGCAGTGAACCTGCTGGCGGAAGTAAGGCCGTGTAATATACGTATATCGTAGGCAGCCGTGTATGATCAAACGTCGAAGCTTTTCACAAGAAGCAAATACAATTATCAAATTCATAGGAGTGCATATATCTCCGCTGACACGTTATTAACGGCGAAGTAGACGTCCACAGCAAACATTTTTTCCCGGACGTCATTAGCGATTACGATCTCAACTTCCTGGTATCTCTAGAAGCCCCGCTACACAAATAAAACAAATGTTCCTCTGAACCTCTGCTCAGGCGATGGAATCAGGTCTCAGGCTGGGAACGATTCTATGAATATTAAAAGTTGTCAGTTTCACTCAAGCAATTTAAGCAATACAGCTAGAACACTGTGTAGGAAAAACAGGAAAGTAATGGCGGAACTTGTAGATCAATATACCACAAAAGCTTTACTGCCGTAACAGTAGCATTGCTAATCCTACCACAATAACCTCATGAATATGTGCTTTCGGTAGCAAGAAGTATAACGAAAGAAAACAACGCCAAGTACGAATATATTATTTAAAGATACGTCTTGACCAAAATACATCCCTGAACTCTCCGAAAGCTATTAAAAAATTGCAGCTCAATCAAAGCTACAAAGTGAGAGTCGTTACTCTGCGCACATGAAGCGCTGCAAGCGTCACGTTGTTTACAGTTGTATTAATTGTTCAAAATATGGACATAAAAGAGCACCCTGAAGAAGATTAGCGTGACAAACATGAACGCTCAGTTCATTTATCTCCAATATCAGGTCGCACATAATGCGCGTGTCATGCCTGGCATTTTACATGTACATGTGGAAATACTGGAAGTGCACAGCGGAGACCTGAACGTTTTACTAGCAAGGATTGAAATACACACCTCGACTAGCTGCATAATGGTGCTGTTTTGTGTTATTTTATTAAAATGAACGTACCATTGAAAAAGTCGTAGCGAACGTCAACAACCCAACAGCCCATGATAGTCATAATTTTGAGAACTACCTACAACACCCGGAGCTCTACCAGTTTGAATGCATGTACGGTTTGTTTTATAGCGTATTGTAAATATTTTATGTGCCAGCGTATCCTTTTTTGTTTTTTCATATCCAATGTAATATTGAGTTTCCTCGCTGGATTTATATCTGGCGTCCCCAGGCGAACCTCCTCCATGGCTTGACGTGGTTCAAAGCACGGTGCATCTTTTTTCGCCATCCTGTAAATACCGCGACACAGAGCGCAACAAAGCAAAAATTTTAGTGTCATCTTTTTATAACTTCTGCTTCACCTCAGCGTTATGATTACCTTTTTTCTTTTCTTGGGAGCCTTTGTGACACAGTACATAGATGTTTTGAACCGAAAGCAGCTTAGCGATCCAGGAAATTCCGCATGTATACTGACGTATTGGTAACTCTATTTATGCGCAGCACAGCAGCTGATTTTTAAAAGCGGGATACAAAATGAAACCACCATGTAACGTACTACTGTATACCTCTACACCCATAGCCTTGACAGTTTACCTTGAAAGAAATATGCCCGCTACACACGCAGCAGCCTAAACCCTTCGAAAGGATTGCCTTGGTTATTTTCCTGAATTTGGAAAAAACAAAAGACTGGTGCGAAACGCGCATTCTACTTATCATCGCCTCGAAGCAATAAACAGCAGTGATATCGCTGGCAAGCAAACGTTGCTACCAACCTGCCACCAAGATGGTTGTTTAGTACGAGCGATACTTTTACTGCACGTTACGCAAGGGCAAGGCACTAGTGAGCCATTAGTTAGGTTTCAAAGGCTGGTGTTAATGCCTGATCACTTGAGCTGCGGACTCAATGGGAACCTTGACCTTTCCATTAATAGTGTAACTGACTAACGAATATTCTATTTATTAGTAAGTAAAATATTGAATAGTCTGCCACGGAATTCGATGGACGCCTAGACACCGCGCTTTTATTCAAAAACCACTTATGTATATGTTCCTCCTGTCCAGATTGTATGTTAAACATGGGAGGAGCGGACTTATAGCGAATATATAACGCTGTCAGGTTATAGAACCTAAGTATGTAACCTAAGCATGTACTGAAACATGAAAGTAGCATTTTTTGCTTTTATATTTATTTGTACATACTGCAGCCCTATAGCAGTGATATTGCAGGATAGGGTTAATACAGTGGTGCACAAAAATAAGTGAAACTGAGCAAAGAATCTTACAACATTAGCAAATTTAAATATTAGTACGACAGTTAAAGCACTGGAAAATCATTTTCTTCAATACAGAAATCAGTGAAAAAGTGAAATACTTAGACAAAGCATAAACCAAACGTAGATAAAGCAGTTACACACATTGGTTTTCATAAAGAGAACTTTCGAATTCGCTTATCGGGAGTGAAAGAGGACAGCCAGGTAACGAATTCCATACGTCTATAGTGCGGAGAAAGAAGCAGTGCTTGAAAGTATTTCTACAGACTTAGAAAAGAAAATGTGTTTCTGTTCGCTCTAATTTCAAATCCAACCAAGTAAACTTTTTGCTTGGTGTACATAAATCGGGCGATCTCAAAACGCTGCCTGCAAGAGCATATTGACCAGTTAGTCCCTTCTAGTTGGGCAATAGCATTGAAATAAAGCGCTGGTGAAAAAAAAAACAAATCTAAGATTGAACCGACTAGTCTTTTTGACGCTAAACCACAGTATGAACAATATTCCCACCAAACAAATCACATTTCTAAAGCATGTGGGAAGGCTGCTTCACGCTTCCTAGTGAGGCAGCTCTGGCGCCAAAAATACAATAATCCAATAAAATAAACATTGCAAACATAACATATAATGAAAAAGAAACTGCACATCAGACTCGCAGTAACGTGATAAACAGGAAGGTTGTTAAGCCGTTCTGCATTTCGGCGTACGTTTTCTGGTTAAACAGCCCGTCGCTGTCTGAATCAAATCTGTTTGCGTTCGGCGAAATAGATGCTCGTCCTCAAAGGATAAACAAATGTTCCTGCAGTGACATTGTTTCCAGGCAACTTCCTCATTTACTTTTTAATGTTCTTGTTTCCATCAACTTCCTTCTTTTATTTTACACTATATATCATTATGTGGTTTTAAATGACAGGCATCAAGAAGCACCTTCACCACGTGAATAATAAGTTTAGCACAAACGCTTGATATAAATTGTTCTCTGAGTGTATTTTATCCAGTTTCTCGCAGCAGAGCGAGCTGTACGTTGCTTGTCTTTGTCAATTATTTAATTCGTTCTTTAAGCTTCTTCTGCCTTTAGTTCGCGTTGAAACTGTACTTAATATAGCCTGAATGTCAAACCGCATACTAACCAAGTCAGTCAGCCTTCCGTTATGCGAAAATTTTACTAATGCCTCATTTGGAGACAGGTAAATATTCCGCTTAGAGCTGCGATAAAATTGACTTGGAATAACAGGGAAGGGATATTGTTCTTTGGATCTTAGCCATGAAAGGCGACGCTGTTAAATTTTTCTTCAGGTATACACAGCACTCAGACAGCGCTTTGTTTACATAGCCTTGCGTGTTTGGATCAATGTGAATATTCATATTCGCTACAATGGCTTGAGGTAGTGCAGTGTGTGAATCTGTGCGGTCCCTAGGAGGATATTGCGAAGCTGTGAAACTAAGATGGCTAAGTTAATCAGTAGGTATTCCTCACTAACGTTGGCATCGTGCCAGTGATATTTCTGGACGTCATAATTTTAACATACCCATAAGCCTCGTAGCACATTCTAAGGAATGTGCTTTCTGGATGAAAAAAATAAACATAGGTCACTTGCTTAATACAGAATATTGCCACTATTCCCTCGATCATAAAGCAGATAGCCTTCACCTTACCTATTTGCTTTTTTTCGAATCTGAGCAAAAAGTGGTCTTTCCAGAGGCAACAGACTAATATTGCTGGCATCTAATAACCTATAACTTCCATTTTCGAAAACTACATTAGAGCAAACGTCAGCTTTCGTTTGAGTGAATTTACCACCTTGTGGAAGCCGAGATATGTATTCATAGTAAGCCCGCCACATTGCCTTATCTGCTGTACTTAGTGCGCTTTGACTCTCCATAACAGCTCCATAATATATGCTTGTAGTGAGCCTAAAATAGCTAAACAATAAATATATTAACTCATGAGCTTCTGACTGATAGTAGCATCGTGTCGACCACGTCACAGGGCACAGTCAGCCTATGTTCCGCAGCTCGCTCCACACGCTGAAGCAGGGTGCTGCTGCTCATTAGAAAGAGTAATGAATTCCGGGAGAAACTAATTAGGTTTCGAAAAACGAGAATGTCAGGCAGCGCGGAACTGATAATTTGGCAAGCTGTCGACAACAGGGCTTGTGTGCTTGAGTCTCTCTTCCTGGCTTCCGCCTAAAACTCTGGTTCTATTACCGCTTCAAGTGTTTGCCCTTTACAGCAACTTTCTTCATCATGATCTTTAGGACTACGCCGGTGCACGTAAAATGCGCCGGCCTGGTGGATCGGACAGGAAATTCAAAAGCACTCGTGAGCATATTGAGGTTTTCGAAGAGAAGACTAAGTAGTCGCTAGTTTCAGCAATGGTATGGCTGATAGTCCGTGTGTTGCTCAGGACGGTATGTCCCACCATTTGATCAGTTGATTGAACATTTAGTGGTTGGCAGTTTGTCGTTACCACTCAGCGTCTCTTTAAGAAATTTTTAAACTCGTCATGACAAGCATGACTCAGATGCATGTGACTTGTTGGAAGAACAACCGGGATTAGATGTTTTGCACAGAATGTTTCATTGATCTGAAGGGCTTTTTGTAATTACCAACGTTCAATTAATCTCTTCGGAACGGTGAAGCGTTCCTGCCAAAGTTATGCAAAATAAGGCACCATCTCTCAGCCTCGCCGATATATGGTAATCGCATTATCGTGTCTCAATTAACCCAATGAAACCCAATCAGCCTGGTTAATTGAGAATATTAGTGCAACTTTTGCTTTTACAACGTCTCTTGCCCTCGTCTTGAATGTTCAGCTGAACGTAAAGTGTGTTTTTTTTTTTTTTTGTCCTGATGCCCATACAAAGTAATACATGGTCTAGGAGCTGCGACTGGCCAACTATTTTACAAGTGCAGTTGTCAGGCAAAAAAGAGTAATATATTTAGTGTGAAAGCATTGTATGCCCCATTACGCGAAAATTCGGCGTCGTTGGTGGCAGCGTGACCGAGCGATGGTACCAAAAAAGGCCGACGGCGCAAAAGAGTAAAGCACGTCAAATATGCTCGGATTTCCGCCAAACTGAGTCACAGTGACAGGATTCACGTCACAGTGAGGTTCGTGTAAACAAAGTAAATTAATGGCTTGGAAAAAAAAATTTTACACTTGGGTCTGTGTGGGAATCGCACCCGGGCGCCCTGGGTACTAGACGAACAAGCTTTTCCGACGCCACGGTGGCTCCATGGTTCTCACTGACTAAAGGTGTTCCTAGTGCCTGCGTGATTGCACATGTCACGTCGCAGCCATCTGGCTGACTAAATCTGTCACCAGAGACACCATAATCTTTTCGCATTCCCACAAGTAAGCAATCTTAAGTGTCTCTGACTAATTGTTTTCTTTTTTTCATTCAAGATGGTGTCAAGACTCCGTTGGCACTTATACGGACGTTCAAGCCGCGATTGCGCCGTCAACATTTACGTTGTTCCGCCACAGGATGAACGCGAATGTGCATCAAAAGTGTGGTGGATTTAACTGTATCCGGGGACACCTATTGCGTTTGGCTGTAAAAGTTACCGAGCCAGTTACAAGCACCGTCACGCTGCGCTCAGGCGGCTCTACTGGAACCAAGTCCGCGTTCTGGCTTTCGCTGCGGACATAAGCACTCTGCGCACAGACATTAGCGTTCTTGCTGAGCAGCTGTGTGCAAACCACACAGCGTGCCTGCGGGCACTGGCTTTACCTAAAGGGACAGCAAACGCTAAGGTAAATTTATCTCATCCTTTCTTTGGGCGCTGACACTGGACAAAAGTTTTCTGCTTTACCCCATGGCCCATCGAAGCGTCACACCTTCGACGCCACTTACGATGCCAATGGTTCATCATATGACATCTCTTTATTTCCTTAACATCTCTAAACGGGTTTAGATGAAATGTCATTTCTAGCGGAACTGCAAGTTTTTGACCAGAAGCACCAATTACACCCCACAAGACTCAAATTTCACGTGCTCAAGTGCCCAAGTGGCGTTAGAGAAGTTTCGCGTTCTCGTATTTATTTTAACGCGAGAGCGTTTAGGGCCCCGTGTCGCTGAAAATCGGGCGTCGGCAACCGGCGTGTGATCACGCGTGGGGGAGAAAATCATCGAACCACACCGACTGCGCAGGCCCTCCACGTGGTGCAAGGTTTTGGTGAACTAAAACTGAATTTCTCACAGTGAAATCCGTCAGAAAAATAGTAAAGTACGACTTAACCATTCGGTGTCGGATTTGCCATTGGATAGTTTACAAATCGGCGTCGGATTGTAATTTGAATGTACGAGAAAACCTAACTCTGCTACGAGGAAACTCAAACACAAACCCCTTTTCCAGCATTTATACCAGACCTGCACGCGTCGGGGCAATAGCCAACAATTAATAAAGTAATACAAATGGTGCTAGGGCCTTCACGTTTTAATATAAGACCACTTATATTGCTCCTAAAAACGTCTTTCCAGCAATGCATTTGAGGTTAACAGTGAAGCTGACTTTAAAAAGATTGGTGTAAGCTTGGTCTTTGTGAGCTGGCTTTCCCACATTCAGTGTTGCAGTGAATGAAGCCTACTTGCCGCATGCGAACGATGCGATGCGAACGGGTCCCGATAACGCTATCGCGTTCCACTCTTAAAGGCTTTAAATGCTTAAGCACTCCCCAATTTTTTTAGAAGCGCTACCCCTGGAGACTCCAGCGACGTGCAGTCAACTTGATTGTAAAACAAGAAACAATCCCAGAAGACGCACGTGCACCTTCTGGGATGTTTTGTGAACAGTTTTAGCATACACCGGTCTGAGCCGAGCGGATTATACCAACGCATAGAATGTAATGTGGATGCTGCCGAGTAAGCCGCGGTGATTTTGAGATAACCGCTTTCGTCCTGCCGGGCTTGACAGTGGAAATTTTCGTCCGAGGTGGTCCACGTGAATGCAATCACGAAACATTTTGCTGTTGAGAGCTGAAGGCCTTTACGCCGCAAATATTTAGCTGTGATTGTCATTGCACTTTGAAGTCTAGCACGGCTTTAGGGATGGGTGGCTTCAGATGCCCATAGGCCTATGTCGCCCGAATATGCGCTAATCTTTACCATACTTAGATTCCTTACTGAATATGAAGTTCAAATGAAAAACCAATCAATGTAACATTGAAGAGAGTTGGACTGAGAACTTCCCCTTGAGCAACACCTCGGTGGAATTGTACTGGCTGTTGTCGCCATCACTTGTCGGCATATACACGGTGCGACCACTGAGATAACTAACTATCCATGCATATAGCCCAATTCATTAGCAATATGTATACTGCATACTGGAGACAATTGTCGTATGCACCCTTAATATCCAGGAAAACTGCTCCAACTAACCGGTGGAGACTTCTTTCCTGTTCTGCAGGGGAGACCAAGTCGACAACACCGTCGATCAAAGAACGGCCCCATCTGAATCTATTCATACCATAAGGAAATCAATTATGGCTCTCTATATAGGAACCACTCCATCGTTGACAAAATCATTCTTTCTATTACTTTGCCGACGCAGCTGGATAATGCCATCGGTCTGTAGGAGGAAAGGTCGTTAGGGCACTTCCTCGGTTTAAGTAATGCTACAATGCGACTGCATTCCCAACTATCTAGGACATTTCCTGACTCCCACGTGTCATAATAAAAAATATTAAAAGATACGTCGTGCTTCTGTGCCAAGATGGCAGAGTGCAGCGCACGTGAATCCGTCAGGTCCTGGTACCGATGAGCGTCGGGAAACAGAAATTTCAGCGTCAAGCTCTTGCATCGTAAAAGGTACTTTGAGTCGCTGATCAGGTGACGGGAGCGTGATGTTGGCAAGCGATGAAGTCACTGCATTAGACGTGTCCACATTAAGTTTACAGTAGTCCTCTGCTACCTCCAATTCGGTCCGGCGTTGATGTAGGGCCACGCTACGGAATGGGTGTTTTTGCTGTGCAATTGCCTGGAGACTTCGTATGACCCGCCAGATATTAGATAGAGGTTGTCTTGTGTCTAGGAATCCACAGAATGCCCTCCAACGCTGTCTGTCAAGCTTATCGAGATGCCGAAGAACATGTCGTTGAGTTCGGCGACTGTTGGAAAGATTTGACGGCGACTTTGTTTTGGCGACGGATTGCACGAAGTGCCTCATATTGTGTGGCGACCGATGACCTGTGCCTCGGTACGCTAACTTCTCTGGTTTTATCGCGCAGGGTAGACGCAATGATGCATATACCCTGCGAATGGAGATGTTAAACTCTGACATCCGGTATCGACAGACGTTTTAAATAAAGTCCAGTCTGTTCGACGGATGCAACGTGAGGCTGAGCGGCGAAACCAGCTAAACTGAACGTAAGTTGGTAGGTGGTCACTAGCGTGAGTCTCTACATCCGTCGACCAGCATGCTGAGGACAGAAGGCTCCTTAATACAAACGCTAAGTCAAGACAACTGCTGTAGGATGTGCCACGAATAAATGTAGGAGATCCGTCATAAAGCATGCAGACAGCACAGGCCTGCTATCTAGGAGGCATTGACTATAGACGCTCTGCACAAAATTAAAAACCAATTGAACCTCCATTTCATTTCCATGAAAAACGACTTTCCAGAGCGGTCTTGGGGTGAGATAGGGGCGGAGTCACTGCGCACTGCACGTTATCGCGTCACTTCTCGCGTAAGAGGACTTGGAGGCGCGCCGGAGTCAATTTTTTTTTTCAATTGGTGCTTGTTATAAGGTACAGATTTCGGTGGAACCCGTGTGTGCAGAAACTATTATCACCAGCAATGGCTCGAGCGTCATCGTCTTCTTCCGCAGATGACTCCATTGCCGCTCGTCATTCCAGCGTAGAATTTCACTTCTCTTCTGTCCTCCTACGGGGAGGCCGCGCTTACTGGGGTATGAGCCATTCATTGTCTTACGTGACACACAGATTTAAATTTGAAGCAATTTAATTTTACAGAAGCGCAAGCGGCAATGGCGGGCGAATGCGGCTAACCACGCCACTGAGCAAAACTCGAGACATCGAACGCAAGCGTTTGTGGTTCGACAACAGCTTGTCCCTCATCAGTGTGCTCTACTCCGACGAAGAGCGACACAAGTATGAATGAATGAAGACATTCTTTTTAAAGGCAGGACGAAGAACAAGGGCACAGTCCAGTAAACATAAAGTTCATGGCAAAGAGGATGGTTAGGTATACAAAAGAACAAGTTTCGCCTATCATCCATCTTCCCGAAGTGGAAGAGCCGACGAAATGTTTTTATGTGCGAAGCAACTTATGCGCCCGGGCTGTCGGCGTCTCCTGTCGTAGTGACGGTAAGCAAGCTGTTCGCCCACACACTCGGCACGCGCTCTTCCCCTGCTCCCGCGTTCGTCCTCGTCATCGTCTTCCACAGCTGGGTGAGTTTCCGCTCAATATTCCAGCGTAGAATTTCACTTCTGTCGTCGTAATGGGGAGGCCGCGTTTACGGGGTTATGAGGCATTGCTTAGGGCAGTATGATCCCATTAGCGGTGCATCACTGCACGCTTCGCACGTCCCCAGGTTTCACGTTAGTGGAGCTGCATTTCGCTCAATGGGTCATTTTACACTTACGCATAAAATTTAATTCACCCCTCAAACCGAGCCTGCGGCTTAACTCATGCTAACTGTAATAACTAATAAAAACTAAAACTGTAAGAAGGTATCCATAATGGCCAAGTTGCTGAGGAAGTTAAAGAAAACAATGATGTTTTTTTATATTTTCACCCCAATGCTTACTTCTCATACTGATTTGCAAATTTTAGCGTTAATCTTTCAGTTTAAGCCTGTTATGCACAATCATCGATTCCAAATGGCAACGACAAAACGTATTTCTAGATCTAGAGGCAGAAATGTGCTAAATGCACCAAATAACTCAGAGAGCAACTCAAACTACTTCTTACAATGTCATGGCTCAGTGCCTCCTATCGATGCCCTCCAATGTTGTATTCTGTGGACGGCAGTGCCGCGTAATAGTCACTGTCATTCTCGGATAGAGGGCTTTAACGGCCAGGCTGATATTTCTCACCGGACTGTCAGTTACAGGGCAGCAATTTGCAAAAGAGAAGTGCCCTCATATTGTGACAAACAACGCTTTTGCATATTTTTGCCTCTGCATTCTGGCCAAGATCGACTTTCAGTAAGGATTTCAGTGGAAGTAACGAAAACGTCAAAACGGGTGAGGTATTCGACGAATGCAGTAATAGATTGGGCATGCTTGCTATTCCTATAACATTTACATTTATTCATTTGATTTATCATGGTTTGTCTTTAGCCTTTCTCGGAGAGTCATCGATCTCCTGTGACACGGGGCTATGAGTTATGGCACATCCATGGTTCTGGGACATGCCCTGTTTGGCAGCTTGCATGAGATGATAGATGGGCATAGCAACACACCTCTACGTCTCGCCAAGCTTCAATTTTACGCTCCAATAAATGCAGTGGTGCCAAACAATATCCCGGAAAATACTCCAGTCGTAGAAGTACAAGTTCTATTCAAGCACGTCTGCAGTGCATAGGTGAAGGCACAAACCATTTTCGACGAAGGACAAGAGCCTTTTTACAGTTGTCTAGGTTAGCCTTCAATTAGTGTGCAAAGCACTGTAGCTTTCGAACAAGCAGTAAACTACTTGGGTGAGATATGATCATTCAAGATTTTTAATGCTCTGGAAATCTAAAACAGGAGCGTTTTATTGTACGCGGATTAAAAAAACCCAAGTGCCTACAGCACAGATGCAGAGACAAAGCATAACCTGTTTTTATTATTTGAAGGAAGCTACCACGTCTTAAACAATAATCAGGGCACATTGTTAAGCTAGACAAATTACATCTCGGTGCGAATCTTGCTACATGCAATCCATCTTGTGAAGACTATTGGACGTGACAGACTACGTGAAGAATTCTCGACTTCAGACGCACCATCTTTTCACCGTCATTTGTTCAGGTACACAAACTCTCCGGATATTCCAAAGAAAGCTTGAGTTCGATTTCACGGTAATCGGAATTTGAAGAGTTATAGAGATGGAAAACGTTGTATGCAACCCATCTTATTACTTGTGTTAGGAAAAAAGCACGCCAAAAGAAAACATATGTTACATTATCATAGCTTTCATCCTAGCTATTACAACCACCATCATCTTTATAATCATCGCCATCAACATGATGGCGGTGATTATACAACAACCCAAATATTTGCTGTGATGCTCTGCCCGCGTCACCATTCTACGCACAAGCAGTGAGTGTCAAGGTGCCTGTGGTGAGGTGCGTGAGGTGGCTCCTCAAATATGAAGGATGTAAAAAACTAGGCGACGCCAGAGTGCTGTTTTCCAAGTTTGCTGAAAGCTAGCTGCAGCTGTAATCAGGCGCGAGGAATGGCAGCTCTTATTTTGCCCTGGTGACTTTTCGAGCCCAAAAACAGAGATAGGTTTTAAACGCATTTCAATGTGACATGACAATGATAAAAAAATGTATTCCCATAAAAACCTTTTCTGCCTCCCTGCTCACAGTAGAGACAAAGCGCAAATATGTGTTCAATTTCAGGCAGCGGCTGCCTTATTCATAAGGGGGCAAATTGCAAAAATACCTGTAAACCGTGGATTGGATGCAGGTTGAACGAACCTCGATCAGGTGGTCAAAATTATTATGGAGCATTCGGCTGCAGTAGCTATGGTGCTGAGCTCTTATGCTTTGAATGCGTTCGTGAATTCTGCGCTGTTGGTGGATTCCTCATATCTTGCCAACAATCTCACCTTCATTGCACTCCAACCTGCAGTGTAGTGTCTTGGGATGCTTCGCATGCATCGAAGCGCAGATACCATGCGGCTCCGAGCGAAAGTGCTGTGTGTTGCGGCGAATCGCATCTTATACGTAGGTTGGCCTTCACCGTTACCACAGTGAAAGTGGTGTAGCTAGTTATGTCAGACTGCAGCATTAGACTGAAACACGCTAGTGCTCCCGGCCTCAGAAGCCGCGCCTACGTTCCGTTCCCGGGAACCACTGGTACCACGACTGGCCTGCTCAAATAAGTAGTGGCCGCGGTGCGCTGCCTTCATAAATCGCATTGAAAGAAAGAAGCAGACTATATATATTTGCCAACATATTCTTGGTAACGCTATAATTTTGCTTGGACTTTTCGTTTCTATGTGTTGCGTCCAATATCATGCTTAAATTTCAATCCCAGGTGCATTTTTTGGATTATACATATTGACAATATATGCATAACTATAATATCCAAAAGTTTGTATTTCCACCATCGTGCAGGCCCAAGAAAAGAAAGACGTTATCACAATGCGATATGAACTGAGAGCTTAGCGTATACTTTCGACTGTTTTCTGCTTACTGTTTCTCTGGGCCACGGACTTAGCGGGGTGCATTTCCCTGACGTAGCCTTAGAAATTAAACCCATATGGATATGTGCTTATGTATGAAGGCGGATCACAGAGACTATAACGTAAGTCGTGCGTGCCTAAGTATGAAGGCAGAGTACAACCCAAGCCCAAACGGCGCAGAAATGCAATTTCGAGAAGCCTGATTTTTTTTGTGAGAGCACGAATACATGTAGTAAACGTCGCAGAGCGCAAATATATAGCGGTGGCTTACGGAGAGTATATAACAATTCATACCTGGAGCTTTGGCCTTCTAGTGTACATCACGAGCACGAGCCTCCTCAAGCCTACCTATTGCAATGAAGAAATTGAAAGAAAAAGTCGCAGTTCTACTTAAAGACTGAAGTATGGCAATAAAAAGTATGGCAGTATTATTACCCAGGCTCTTTTCGAGTATAAAACTAAGTGAACATTCGCAATGGCTTTTTATGTAGTTCTTGGAGCCACGCTCTTTCATACTCATTCTTGTGCCGCTTTCACATCTAAGTGTTGTTGTTGCTGTAGTAATAATAATTGCTGGTGATGATGATAATAACAATGATTATGATTTCCTGAAAAAGGTAGCGTAAGCCAACCATGCGGATCGGTCAAGCATCGAGTGTTATTACGAGAACAGTAAGACAAATAAATCGGGAAAACAAATTCGGCATAGACACTTCAGACTGCTTATGTGTGGGAATGCGAACGCATTATTGTCCCCCTTGTGAAACATTTAGTCAGCTAGATGGTTGTTACGTGACGTGTGCAATCAGGCCCGCACTAGGGGCAGCTGTAGTCAGCCACAACCATGGCGTCCGGGAAGTGTCCTCTGCTCGCACCACGAAGGCCCGGATTCGATTCCCATACCGACTGAAATGTACCAAATTTTCTTTTCAATGCCAACTATTTAATTTGCTTACAGGAGCCTCCTTGAGGAATTATACGTCAATCCATGCATATTTGACGTGTTTTACCTTTTGCGACGTCACCCATTTTTGGTACCCTCGCTCGGTCACACCGCCGATGCCGCCGCCGGATTTTTCCGTAATGGGGCATGTAATGCTTTCGTATTAATATAATGAGTCACATAGACAATGTGTAATGCTGTAGTGAACGTAGCAATAGCCTAACGTGTAATAAAACAAAGAAATCACAAAAAACAATGAAGGAGTGATCTGAGCTTACTTCAGAAATTTCGAAGCTACACGTGTTTGAGCATGACTTCTTTCGCCTAACCTCAAGCTTTCTTGTGGCCTCGTGCACAGCACTGCGCAACTTAACCACTGCCTATCAGGCAATGTTACGTGCACCCGTCGCGTTTCGCAGATGCCCTAGTGGCGCAACTGGTTCCATCACTAAAGTTTAGAAATTACAAATGGAGGTTCGAAAGGCGCCATTGAATTCTTTTTCTGGGTTTCGTAAACATTTCCGCTTGAAGAACTCAGACGTATTTTTATTTTTCCCTATAAGTAAAACAATACATGAGCAGTATCTTTCTAATCATGAGTCAGTAAACACTAGATGATTTTTTCAGGCATGTATTTAAATAAACGATTCTACATGTCTATGTCAGAGAAAAATACTCTCAGTATAAACAATACATATTATTGCACATTTCTCAAGGGGGAGATAAAGATTATCTCGCTTGGTAGAGCAACTAAAACGACGGACTGTGCGAAATATTTCAACAGGTTATAAAAACGCAATCTCTTAAAAGCCACTCTGTCACCTGGATATTAAATATCTGTTACAGATCTTACTAAAGGGACTGCAGAAGCGTGCTTTTGGATGTCAAGAGTACAAGTTGAAGTGCCTGGACTTCGTCATTGCACTTTTTTTTTCGTTTTTTGCAACTTTATCTTCAACACAACAATAAAAAATATAACATCATTATCATCCCATATTCACACATCAATAGCAATATCAGCTTTAGCTTATACTAGGTGTCTCAATTCTCAGAATCTCAATTCGAGGGGAACGTTTAAGCAAAGCTTTGTCGTTCTTATTGAGATAAGCTACAGTAATAATGCTTTTTGGTCTAAACCAGAGGCGCCAAAGGCGCTGGAAAGTGCTTCGATTCCGGTCATACTAGACGGAGACGTAGCAGTGAGAGTTGCCCATGTGCAAAACGATTTAAACTTAAGGCCACCTCAAGAACATCTGTATTGCGGGTAACTTGCCTTTGACCGGGGGCCCGTAAGAAGAGCCCTAATACTATAGTAAAACTGTGTAACAGTACAAAGTGCACATGTTCTCTTGAAAACGCAAACCGAAATTTTTTGTTACCAACAACCAAGTTCATTATGTTGTTTGTTCTGTTCGAATTGCTTTGTTGTATCCTCAATAAACTGTAAACTAAACGGATCGTTTTCACAAGCTTTTGTGCACATAGTTACTCGCAAGGGCACTATACGCAGTTCAAGTAGATTTACTGGGGGAGTGATTTTCTCAAGCTAAATTAGATTTCCACGCTTTTTGTGCGACAAAAGGGCGCATCCGTCTTTGGTCTTGGCACAATGACGCTCCAAAAGTTTATAGAAGCCACGGAGAAAACGATATTTCATGGTGGCCTACTTTAGGATAAAGGAAAGAATGTGCAGGAAAGGAAAATCGATGGACCCTATCTTCATAATCTTCTATCAAATTACCAGTAGCGGACGCTTTCTACAGCGTAGAGTGCCTGTCTTCAAGAACTATATTGTACTCCCCAGTGAGTCTATCAACCCATGTTTCAGCGTGGACTTTTGCAATAAAACTTCGGTGAGTTCAATTTGCCTTTAGTGCCCTTCTTATTTATATTACTCCCATAAAGGGGAAAGCAGATGCTTACATGGAGGCAGTACCGAGAGAACGTGTGCGAGTTACTTAGGCAAAAAGCTGCATAGCAGAGGGAAAAGCCTGGACATTGTACGCGGAAACCACTTTTTGGAGAGCATTCTCTATACGTAGTATATTGATAGCCGCGGAAAGATGGCGTTATCGGTTTTTATTCCTCGACCAGTAGAGCTTTTTCTTAGTGAGGTATCGCTTTTTTTTTCTGTCGCTAGCCCATGCAAAGGAATTTCTAGCTTCGCATAACTTTAAAAATTGAATTATGAGGCTTTACGTGCCAAAACAAACATCTGATTATGAGGCATGCCGTAGTGGGGGACTCCGGAATAATTTTGACCACCTAGGGTTCTTTAACGTGCACCTGAATTTAAGTACACGTGTGTTTTCGAATTTTGTGCACAACTTTCAGGTCAATGTAAGTGTTAATGTTCAAGTACCTGCCGTCATCTAGAAAATTACTTCAGGAAACCAGCCAAACTAGAACAAAACAATATCAAGGATTACCACACAGTAGCGAATCGAATGTTTTCATGCCATTCTGCTACAATCACTGAGCCATTGTGTTGGACAGAGGCTCTATTTAACATAAGATACCGCATGTTTTATGGTTCATGTGAAATGGAAGTGGTGTTGCTGCGCATTTTACATTTAACCAGCAGCAACACCCGTTTTTCACAGTTTTTTTTAATATAATTGCACGAAAATATTATAGCTGAATAGTAAAGTACGTAGCAATGCCAGCTATGAGTTCCAAGTTTATATAGCACAATGCGCTGACCACTTGGAGCTCACTAGCTAGGTCACTTTGACAACGCATCCCAAGATGAGGATGCGCTGAGGTGAATGTTAACATCACCAGCGCAACAATGCAACTGCTGCAACTGCTATAGCTGGTGCTTAAACGGTTGGTATGTGCGAACCAAAGCTATTTTTTCAAAATATTCGCCATCCATTATATACACTCCAGCCAAATCAAGAAAACTTGATTAGATTCACTGAAGCATACCTCCCATGCAGCCGGATTGACGCTGTGCATACATTGTTGCAATTAAAAAAATTCTCACCTGTTTAATCAGAATAATTTTTTATATTCAGCGACCAGCAGTTTTTTCTGGCGGGGAGATAGAACAAGTATTTGACGTGAATAAAGCTTACGCAATACGCATCGCTGTGTTAACATGCAACTTTGTCCGTCTTGCAGAGTTTTGCTATCCTTCCAGGAGCGCCATGTACTATATAGAACCTTTCCTAGGGTAATGTTTGAACGAAATGACTTCACATTCTAGGAAAAATCAGACTGCTTGTGTTTTGCTTAATCATGCTGCGATTGGAATCCCCCGCCAGAGGGTAAACGCCGAATTTTAGAAGTTATCGCCCGTTGTTATGTAAGTATAAAAGTAATGTAAAAGCCCACAACGTATTGCTGGTAAATTCACTTTATATTCCTCGCTCACAGAGACATTAGGAAAACGTGAGATGCTTTAGCAATTATTTTACATCATGCTATCGTTTAGTGCATTGTTATTAAATGCCTACGCTACCGAAAGTTTACTGAATAGTTTGAACGTTAATTTTAGCTATGCTGCAGCAAAATTTTTAGAAATGCAGCGACTCATTAGTATCATGTTAGCGACACGCTTCAATACATTATGCCACCACTGTCTTCGAATATCCAGTCACTCTGCGCATTTCCAGCGTCTGACATCAGTCACTAAAAAATATAAAGTTATGGTGCTGTAAAGATATTCTTCAGAATAAACAAGAATGTTAAAAGCATTGAGAATGCCATTATTTTATATTTTTTCATTCCCTTATGGTGCAATGCCTCAAATTTATTTGCTGAGAAACGCTGCGGGGAAGAACAACACACCGAAGCTGAATATTTAAATGCAGGAACACGAACGAGGAGAAACGCAAACATAGCGCCTGGACGCAGTGTTTACACTGCACGGGCCTCTCTGGGTGTGGCTATAGCACTCATTCTTCTTCGAACATGGCGCTCTCTTTATTAATCTTCCTCATAGTACGTGCTCACAGCGAGAAAGATTATGTGCGAAATTGCGAGGTGGACAGGGGGCGCCATGAGAACAAGGCAAACACAATCTCACTTCAACAGCACAACAATCACTCCCATACAAAATTGCGGCCGGCCCTCTAGAAAACACGCAGCTGCTCTTGAGATTATTGTGGAGAGAAGTTCTTTGCTGTTCATGCAAATGCTTGATGCACAATGATTGTTGCTGTGTATTCGTAAAACTCGTCAGAGTTTTTCGGCACCCACCTCACTAAGCGTTTCCATCTTTCAAATATACCATAAGTATCACACGGTCTTCCCAGTATTGTTTGTTTCGGGTTTCCTTCTATGAAGATTCTCCATGTTTGCGTAGAGTATTGGTATTACGCCTAAGGAAATGGAAATTTTAAGCTTACGTTGACGGTGTTTCCGAGCTTACTGCAACAATTCTTCGCCTACCCACTGGAAGAAATGCGACTTTGGATAAGCATGTGCTCAAGCAGCCTTTTAAATATATAGCGTATAGCATTCTATAGGTAATTCCCGCAATTCAAGGGAATATCACAGGTATAATTAGGAGAAGACGGAAGGAGGGTATAATTGCGTG
The DNA here is from genome assembly GCF_013339745.2 of Dermacentor silvarum. NCBI lineage: Eukaryota > Metazoa > Arthropoda > Arachnida > Ixodida > Ixodidae > Dermacentor > Dermacentor silvarum. The sequence goes on from NC_051160.1 coordinate 47,426,155, forward strand.
CCTTTCCTCAGTTTCGCTTCGACAACGCCTTCCGAAGGCACTGAGTATTCAATTCGCCAAATACTTGTTTTGGAAGTCGGTAAAAGCACCTATTACATCTTGAAGATTCCAATACCACCTAAAAATACACACAGAACAAAACACATGTGGGGCTTGCCATGGAACAAATGTCATTAGTAGCTGTGCCCAGAAGTCTACAGAATGCCACAAGTGAGTCGCTACTTGCCGCAACACACAAAATGAACTCCCACAAAATGGCGAAGAGATCTAATTCACCAAAATGACTGTCAACAACTTTTCAGGTGCTGTGGGTTCCCTGACATTGTCTAAAGAGATTGGAAAGTTAGTGAGCTAATTGTTCGGTGCAAGCGCACAGGGTGGACAAAATGCTCACTGGCTAAATAAGTTATCACATCAAGAGTTTCGATATTTCGAACTTGAGCTTACTACAAAAAGTCGACGGGAAAAGTTTCATCCCCCTGAACATGTCAATGAAATTGTTTATCATGGAATGTTTGCATACCCCTAGTTAATCGCATTTCGCTTGAAGAGGACGTTTTCCCGCTTTAAAAATAAAATAATCATTCTACAACTTTTTATCTAGGTATGTCTGTATAGGCAGTACTATACCGCAACACCATTTAGAAGTCCCATGTGCTGTTGGTACACGGCTCTGCTAGTAAATATTTTCTACCACAGTGCGAAAATTGACAGCCAATGGTTCAGTTCATAATTTATGTAAAATAACAATAACTACAATAGGCGCCTAATTTCATGATCTGATTATTTTTCGTGTTTTGAATGAACAAATACTTTAATTGCCAAATGAAATGCAGAATTCACTGAACGATGCCGTGTTGGCTTTATGTGGGCAGCCTTACAAAAAAGGCCCTCCCCCCAAATCTGTGCCAACTAGATCAGTGAAATATCTTTCTGTTATTTCAAATTTTTATCTATAAATGCACTAAGAGAGTTTTATTGAAATGCTTTAGGTGGCGACAAGCTCTAGTTTATGCTTGAGATGCTCGTACAATGCTGAAGACTTGTACGGGAGAAGCAAACAAAGCGATCTTATAGAAGTCTACTGAAATTTGAAGCAAACGTCAGACTATATTACTTCGTAGAAGAGTTTTATTCCCTGCCTCAGATTGTGAAAAGAAAAATTGAAATTATTTTTTATATCTTTTTGAAACATTTGTGAAATATGATTATTCCACAACACGTTCACCTAAAAACGCACTTGGTCCTTAGTGTCCTTAGTAAACTGCATGCGCAATAATTTACAAAGCGGACAAATAATACGCCTTGATTACACAGCTCTAAAACATAGCTAAAGTCGTCGATTGAGTCTTAGAATATTTATGTTAACGCGATGTAGATATAGCTACAGTCGTGCCCATCGTATTTCTTTTTCTGCTTCAGACATTCCATTGCATGCAGATTGGAGAAAGCCACGCATTATTCAATCACACCGTCATCCGACTTAGCGAGTCCCTTCCTTGCAAAGTGATCAGCAATTGTTCAACAAGGAATGCCACGAGTTTCAGCTACGATCCTTTGATCACCACTGATGGTTATTACAAGCCCGCATCTTCCTATGAACTTGTAGGTATTTGGATTTCCGCGAATACAGTGCAGCTTTCAATATTTTTATACGGTGTAGACCAACGTGCATCTGCAGTAACCCGAATGCAGAGACGCACGCCATTGAACAGCCAGCAATATTGACATCGCACTTCTTCAGCGCACAGGAACAGCGTCTGGCTTCTGAAAACAGCGCGCTGATAGCGTGAATCCACTAGCGCAATTACTGCATAGCACCTTGGCCAGATCACGCTCAAGCCGCCTTGCTCTAAAGGCGCTAGCGTGTTCTATAAAATCATGGGGATTGAATAACAAGCTAGAGTTGTTGTCAGTAGCCTTCACTGTACTTACGCAAATAGATTCTCTTTATATTCTGTTTTCATTTTTTGTGATGTTTTATGCCATTTCTTCATCTTCCAGTGCCGACTAGCCAACAATACAGTTAATCTTCATAACCACTGAGCCTTTCAACTGTTTTTTTATCACTCGATCTTTTCGCTTTTAAGGTAACAATAATGGCTTTGCATAGGCGTGATCAACAGTAATGAGCTATTCGGAAGTAATTATTGGTCTTACTTGAAGGAAAGGCCTTGACCCACTTTCTCAAATTCCTAATGGGCTAAGCTCAGATTACATCAGCAAACTGAATGTTACAACTTTCCCGAGGATTCCGAATCCGGACTGGCACATGAACAGTGGCCTAGTTGATTTATTGTGCGCGAGGTTGAACTGCCGGTCATTAATTAGGGCAAGTGCGAACCAACCACGCACGTTAAACGCGTTCTCAGCCGGATTTAGCCGTAGTTGTCATCCAAATACAGGCCTCTTAAGGAAAATAATGTACAGCCAGAAGAACAGTGATGCTTTCAAACAATACTGGGCTTTCTGGAGCTTGTCAGAAACGGCATTTGTCAAATTTCTTATATCGCTTTACGACACGGGCTATGATACGGAAGTGATGATTGCGATATCAACGTCGAGGTTGAACACAGGTATGTAGATGCCGGGGAAGAGAAGTTTAGTCTCACTCACTGTCGTCTGCGTCCTAATTGTGCCAGAAATTTGTAGCGAACCTGAGTATACGTTTGTTCTGGAATATTGCAGTATGACAGATCAGCTGCATTATTAATAGGAACAACTTTATTAGCGTTGCACTGTGAAAGTACAGCGGTGGCACTGCTCATACATCGCTGACAGACCGCGTATAATTGTTAATCATTTTTGGAGAGGGGTTGTTTGAGCAAGGCATACGAACGAGTTTTAGCGACATCCAATGAAAGCATTCCTTGAGCGAGAATGTAATCTGTGCAGTGCATTACCATGTCCCGATTCATTCTATCCCAGCTTCCTAGGAAAATTAATGGTTCATAGTCTCACAGTTAGTAACTAGAACGCTGAGAACGTACCAAAGATCCTAACTGTACTAAGCAAACCTTCTATAATGCAGTTCACGCAACCACTCAGAGGAAAACATTGTCGCTCTGCGCGGCTTGCCCCTCATGTAGGTGTGTGCCGTGAGAATCAGCACAAAGTATGCCTGAATGACAAGCAGAAGCAACCTCCTCTGAAACCATGTGAAACACACACCCCAATAGTCTTTCTTTTGTTGTAATTTATACATCTCGCCACTCCTGCTAATTTGGCATATTCAAGGGCTTCCATTAAAGCGACGCCATCTTGTCCAACTGTACGACCCTGGTCAAAATCCCGATGCGTACGACCAGCTGTTGAATTACCCAAGACGCAAAACATCTCCGCTAGCCCTCAATCACGCAGCCTTGATTCCACAGTCACCGGCATGCTCTCCTCAGCCCGTGCCTTCAAGATGACTTTCATTAAAGAGCCTTACTTTTCTTGAAGATTTCGCAAATGCATTCGTTTATATTTTTATAGGCAATCCTTATGGCAGTCCAACTCGAATCAGGAAGTGTCACAAACGACAAAGAAATGACTCCCCCCCCCCCCCCACCCTTCTTCCGTACAAATAAAATCGAATAATTCGCAGTGGAATGCTGTTATTAGAAAATATGTGGGAAGAATTCGTGTCATATTAGCCAAAAGTGTCATCATAGCCCACGGGGTTATGATGACACTCTTCGTGATAAATATTTTGTCTCCTTTAGTGATGGCGAGCCAGACAGTCGCAAAGCTGTGAGTACGCAACTAAATTTATTGGGCAAACTTGTGGCCACAAAGACGTGTGAAACTCAAAGCACAGCTATAGCGGAAATATCATCTGAATTGAAACCAATATTCGCGTCATGCAAGCAATCTTATTATAGGCAGGACTCGTTCGCTGCAGAATCGACGGTACCATTCGGTAATGATCCGACTAAACAGGGCGTGTCTTTCCTGGGTGATAACTTTATAATATTTGGCAGCCGGTGAAAAACGGTCACAGAAAAAAAATAGGCAAGTACGGGCGTCAATCCCTCCCTCTTAAAACATCGCCTCTATACTAGAAACGCAGCAAGAAATTAAGCGACAAAGAAAAGCACACGTAACAAATAAAATACCAAAGCAACAAAGAAACAAGGTTTATTAGCAGTCATCGAATGGCTTAACACGCTCTACGAGGATCGACGACTTCAAGTCGTGCGTGGCGCCGCTCTGATGTCATAATGCCGCCCGGAACGACCTCATTTTCCAGTGCGCCAATATTTCTCAGCATCGCGTATAGTCTAAAATAACCCCACATTAGCTATTCATTGAGTCCACGTCGGTATATTGGTGTCCAAACCGAAACGATATCGCCGGGCTTCTATTCCAAGTAGTGTCGTTGAAGATTGTAGTGCCGGCTGTCAGTCAGTCTTTGCTGCTTTTTGTTGGGGAGACGGGTGATTTGTAATGCTTCTTCGGCATGCCGGAGGCAGGCAGGGATGTTTATATTCTTTTTGCAGCTGACGTGCGGCAGCATGACGTCGACCGTCGTCAACAGTTTCCTTCCGTAAACGAGCGTGAATGGCATCATATTCGTTGTCTCTTGCACTGCCGTGTTGTAACTTTTATGTTAATGCTACATACGGAAGGGTGGCATACCGCGTCATGTGTTCGGTGCCGACGAGCGTCTTCATCAGGCGCTCGGGAAGACCATTCCTCTGCGAATGGTAGGCGGTTGTCTTGCGGTGACCTATCTCAGCGCACCGTCGAATCGCGGAAGTTCCGCAGTAAAAGCCGTTTAAAAGCAGTGAGAGCATCATTTCTTACCATGTAATAAAATACGTTATTTACTCTATGTGAGCGCAAGCTTTTCTATTTAAAAGTAGACAAAATATTTTTCCTATATATATATTGTGTCTAGGTTACAGTGGCGCTCTTGGGCCATCATCGGCCCTGGTGCCATAAGACCTTATGCGTACATTATCATCAAGCTTCAGTGCAGCTGAGCTTCTGACTATCATTTAACAGGCGTGCCTTCCTGCTCACATAACCATTAACCACAACATGATACATCAGCGCGATTCTCGTCCCACCGCAACCTTGCGCCGTCTTTTATTTCTGTATACTTGAACTGGTGGTGTCAATAAGTTGGCAGAACAAACTCCGAATACAAAAAAAAACAAGACAGTTAGGGAGAAGAACCACTCATCAGTGATAGGGATGACATATGTCTTGTCACTACATCTGTTTTTTTAACAGTAGAGCTTATTAAGCCGACCGTAATGTGTGCCGCCTGCCACTGCGTTGCCTAGCAACCACCTCGCGGAGCGTCGCACGCTATGTTCGGGAGAGAGAAAGAGAAAATGAGAGAGAGAGAGAGAGTGCGCGCATCGCGCGCTATGCTCGAGAGAGAGAAAGAGAAAATGAGAGCGAGAGGTAGAGAGAGAAACAAATTGTAGCAGCACCAACGAGGCAACGCGCAGATGAGCTGCCGATGCCATCCACGCTTCTCCGTTGGCCCGCATTAGCGCCGAGCACTCGCGGTGTCCTTGACTGCAGCAGGCGCCTCTGACGGCGGCTTGGCCGTGCTACCACCAGCTGCGCGCTACTGCGGGTGTCGCCTGCTGCGGGCCGCCCGTACACTCTGCATAGCTTTCTCCCCACTTCCCCTACGTGTGCTCGGACTGGAAGTGCTTTGCGATGCGTTCCCTGATGCCACGGACCACGAGGAAATGCTTATACACTTCGTATAACTTAGCATCTCTCGGCATTACTTCGTATAATTTAGCACCACTTCGTATTGCCAGGACAAGCTAGGAACCGATCAGCTCCGCTGTGTCTTTAGCCTTGCGCCACTAGTGTAAGCTATACCCCGAACTTTCTTAATTACCACTTTGCCGTCTCTTTCTAATGGGGAATTCGATTGGGACAAAAGGAGCACCTTAAATTTCACATATAAATTAATTAATACTTCGTTGGAACGAGTAGACTCAGTCAAATATCTAGGTGTCACAATAACAAGATCGTTGAAATGGGACGTACATATCAATAACGTTTGCGCACGCGCGTTCAAACAACTCGGATTTTTACGAAGAAAGCTAGCGACAGCCCCCACCTCGGTGAAATTAACTGCTTATAAAACCCTGGTTAGACCGATATTAGAATACGGCAGCATAGTATGGAACCCGCATCAAAAATATTTAAACTTAGCATTAGAAAAGATTCAAAGCAGGGCGCTCCGCTTCATATACGCAAGGTATTCAAGGTATGACAGCGTAACTGCGCTTCGCACACAAGCAGGCATACCAACACTTGCTGGTCGGAGGAGGTTGGCCTGTTTGAAGTTCCTTTATCTTCTTTACCATGACCTGATAAACATAACAAAATCCGACTACTTGGTGCCCCCCGGACGTCACTCTAGTCGAACTAACCATGATAAATGTATTAGACCATTCTTTTCGCGTTGTAGCACACTAAAATACTCTTTTTTTCCTTCAACAATAGATCTGTGGAATTCCCTCCCAAGTGACATTATTTGCTCACAATCTGTGCACTCGTTCATGTCGGCACTCGAATTGCACCTCGAGTCATTATTGGAATGATAAACGCATTGTGGTCGTCTTGGCTAAGCGTTCCTCAAAAATTTATCAATGACGTATTGCCCCCAACTTCTTGCACACGCGCCGGTGTCCGTACGTTCTTTCGTACTTTTCTGCACTCGGTTCTTGCGCACGTTTGTCCATTGGATGGTATGTTAATACACATTACACTTGATACTGTTTGTACACTACACGACACACCCTATGTGCAATTTTCTCTGTATCAGCTGCTTCTTACACCTTTGAAGGCGTAAGCACTGTATAGTTTGTTTTTATTTCCTTGTATTTATTTCTTGCTTACATGGCACGGCGATTGTAACCATTGCCTTTCTGTTTTGAGCTTGCTGCAAACCACAGTATGACAAAACGCTATGCCTGTACTGTTTGTATGTCCACTCCTGTATGAGCCTTTCAGGCTTACAGTATTGATAAATAAATAAATAAATAAAATAAATAAAAGCACACTGAAAGTGCTCTTTCCAGAGGCGGTGTGTTTCAGTGGTTGGGCAGGTGGGAACGCCGTGATCCAGTAGTAGAACAAGAGCAGTTTCGGTGCGCCGAAAGCAGCCGGGAGCAGTCCGAACTGCTCTCGCGTGGAAAACGGAGTACGGAGAAAGTCACGTCATTTGAACCGTCACACCCTCCTGCTTTGACATTATTTTGCTTCAGCCGGCGAGCGCGATTCACCGACAGACCCTCGGCTTTGGAGTCCGCCTTGCTTCTCGTCAGATGCGCTGGGGACTGCGGCAGCAAAGCGTCTTCGCCTTGCTGAAGTGCTTCAAACGCTCGACAGTGGCAGCAGCGAAAGTTGCTGGAGGATAACTTCAGATTTAAGTGGCACTTTGAGATGATCTTCGCAGGCGGAAACGTTGTGGGATGCGTCGGCGTTGCAGAAAAGGCATTGTACGTGGCCGCGTAGTACGTGGCCGCAAACGGTGACAGCGTTACGCCCGGCAGATCACAAAACGATCACGCGGGTTTTGCCGCTCTAACGAAGAGAATGCTGAGATGTCGATTGCTTTAGTCACATGGTGCATTTCTGCTCAGATGTCTCCTACCGACCCGCTCTCCGGATGCAAGCCCTATTCAAGTGGCGGGTCGAGTATCCCTGCTCTCACTGCGCTGCCACCCGACAGCGCACTGCGCGGTGCCCTTCTCCTGTTCTCCCAAGGGAATTCGCCATGTAAGAAACACCGAAACATCGTAACATTTTCTCCTGTGAAAACTCTTTCCTCTGGCTGCTTAGCACATCCGTTTACCCTTCAGAACTTCGCTTCATAATCCTACCAAATTATGATCCACATGTTGACAAACACACAAAAAAGATCAACTTCGCAGTGTTGTCTGGTGGGACAATAAAGACTGAACAGAACGAGGAAAACGAGTAAGAAATTCGTCCTCCCTGCTCTTCTGCGTGTCATCTGCACTTCAACATAGTTCTCAAGTTTGTCAAGTACTAACCAAACTGCAGTTGTGCTCATTATTCTTCCGAAGGTGTATGCAGATTCAAATATATTATCTACATTGGTTTTCTCTGATTTGTTGAAAACTAAACGACCATTCCCACATAGAAAACAGTGCTGATGTGGTCCCCGCAAACAGAAGCGTGGCCTGCTGCAAGCCTTCTTTTCTTCGTCCTGTGCTTGTTTCCTGCTTGCCATTTCTTTGGTTTTTCTTTTTCCTTTCATTTTTGTGGCGAGCTCAGTGCACGCTGCCCCTGCAATCGCGGTTTTTCTCCTTCGTACTCTGCCTCACTGTTTCCTTCCACCTTTTGATTTTATCGCCCAGTGGTACCCAAAGCGTGGGACCCTCTTCCCAATAGCGAGCCCAATTTCTGCACCATGCATGTGGTAGTAATTACCTGTTCTCTCTTTCAAGCGAAACAGCTAAGTCTCTCATTTAGAGTTTTCAGATGTCGAAGATAGTTCCTGCAGCAACTGATTCTTTAAGAAAAGCTTTTTCCTGCAATGTTCCTCACAGTCATACTATTCCTTGCAAAATATTTACTTTTCTGGATTCGCGCAGTTTAATTTAAACGATATATGTGGTCATAGTTGCTTTCAAAAAACAACAAACAGAGCAGGAACACATGCAGAGAAAGTGCGCCACGAATGTGCCTCCAAAATGGCCATGTTTCTACCGGCGCTACTAAATCAATGGCATGCTCAGCATGAATACATGTCGTATTACTGCAGAATCAGAGGCTGAACGGCTGAATAAACAATATTTAGACACCGGGTGCTGATAAATACTTGATTCGCATCTATGTAAACTTTTCACAAAAGGTTCCCCTAAGAACTTTTAGGCTTTATTAGAAAAATGTTTTGTCTTTGTGATGAAAATATAAACTTGCATTGGTGAGGAATATGCTGTGTTGTATTGTTCCAAAGTCACCAAAATTGTTAATAAACGCTTCTGTTACATTGTCACTACAAATTATTTTATTGTATTGAAGCGTTACGTAGCTACTAGGCAACACTGTTTTCTATTACCAGCTGAATTTGTGCGCCATGTCGTAGCCTAGCGCTGTCACTAATTAAAGTTATGTTGTAATTTCATTCAATTGTGTTTTTCCCGAAAAACTTATACAGCCAGGTCCTATTGTTGTCATCTTAACGCAGAAGGTTATGTTGTCGCATAATTAACGTTCTCTCGTTGTTAGAGAAAGTAGTGTTGTAACAAAAAGCGTTGTGTGAGTGGCGACACATTTTTGTGTTGGTACAGACAATTGTTTTGCAACAAAAAGATTTCTTGTAATAAGTAAATAACTGTTGCATTTTCAACTAAAAATATATCTGCTGCAAGTCAGCTTCATACACGATAACTTCTTAATTGGTGGGTCAACGCGAAACGAATTCATGTGTTTATACCTTGATAACCATATGCCTCACTTAAATTGCTGCATTTACTCAAGTTTAGGAGATACATTCTCCTAAAACTTACTTCGAGCAGGCTGTCTTTTTTTCTGTTTTTCTGTATTCGTTACCCGTCACAGTGGCTTAGCAGCTATCGGCTTGCGCAGTTATGCGTCTCGTAACGTGTTCAAATAACGGTCGCGGCGGACGCATTTTACAATGGGCGAAGTGCAAAAATTCTTGTTTATTGGTCATTAGGTGTATATTAAGGAACCTCTGGTGGTATAACTTATTCCGGGGTCCACCACTGCGGCGTGCCTTAAACTCATACTTGAACGAGACAATATTGTGGTTGGAGCGCGCAAAATTTGGGAATTCATTTATGTATTAGTAAATTTTACATCATAAATGTTGAATGCACCCATAATGAAGTTGCATCGGCATCCACCCGACGCTGTAAAGATAATATATATATAGTTGGCAACCACAGATTGCAAAACATCGCACTAAAGTAGGCAATTTGGAGACAGCGTGTGCACTTTTGGAGTTTTTTTTTTTACATTACAAACGTACCCTGTAAATTTCTATTGAGCTATTGCTTTCTTTCGTTTGTACCAACGCAGTTAAGGCAAAATTCCAAGTTCTTCTTTTATAGCAGTCTCTTTGATCACTTAGCTGTAGAAGACACCTTTGAGAGGCGAAGCAGAAAATGCTACCATAAAGGTTTACCTGGGCGTGGAAGCTATTGCAAAATTTCATTTCACACTGTTTTTTTGTATTTCACCAAGAAGGGATTCTTTTCGCTAGAGAAACATCATCCATGTGAAGCTATTGGTAGAGTTTTTACCGCAGGAACACTTTCAGTTCTGCTTCGTGTAAAATGTTTTTTTTTTTTTTTATCTTGTGCGCTAGCTCGGTCTTCTACAAATTTGCCATCTCGTGTTTTTTCGTTAAACGGAAAAAGAAGAAAGCGAAAAAAAATCTACTTCACGCATGAGAACTTGCTAACAGCTTTGATATGGGATCTGACCTTTGACCAAAAGTTCGGAAAATAGTTTTGTTTCATTATAGTATAATACTAAGCTGCACATATTTTTGTGTACCGATGTGTGAGCACCACGTCTCGCTTTACTTTGAGAAGTTTTCTGCTGATGGGAGCTCCTCTGTTTTTATGACTGAGCTATGTTCTTGGCACTTTCTTCCGACTTGGAAAATCTCTTTTGTGGAAGCCCATTCGCTATAGGCGGCGAGCAACGCATGCCTCGAGCACATAGAATACGTACTAAAACGGACTGACAGCACAATTAGAAAGAAAACAGCGCATAGCAGGAAAAAATGTAGTCGCAGTTCTTAGGCAAGAGAAAAAATGTCACTAACAAAAGCAGATGGGCGTTTATATCTCGAAAATGCTTCGCGAAGAGTTGCTTTACTTCTTAAAGCAGATAACACAGCTTCGATCCCCTTATGAGTTTCTACGTAGATGTCACGTGACGAGCACATGCTAAAACAACCCTTAAACAGCACAGTGCCCCCTCTTCAGTCCTGAGACAATTAATTTCCATCTGCTATCTGCCGCAGTCACAGGAGTGCGTTCTCGCTGTCAGCTTTCTTTAACCGCAAGTGCAGAAGGCAGATTCTAGCAGTTGTTTAACAACGCTTGTGCGGCGTTATAAAGATTGCGTAAGATATCAACTGAGCTGTACCTGAGCATAAACAGGCTCCACTGACAATAACAATGCACGGTTATTGCCTAAACCACGGTCGCTTACTCTTGTGTTGTAATTAAATGCTACCCATGGTGACATTTTAACACTGTCAGAAAAGTATGAAGCCTCCAGTCGATGATGCCATGAGCGTTGTGGAGCAACATTGAGTCCAGCAGTATCCTTGTGAAGAAAATAGCGGCCAGCTCAGGCCGGCAAACACTTGCCGCATGACATATTTTCCATCGATCACATTGGCTCCCTGCTAGAAGAGTTAACTGGAGGAATTATGTGCATTTATTTTATTTATGTAGTTTCCGCATTCTTCTTTAGCAAAAGTGCGCTTTATTGTACGGCTACTTGTACAAATGCAGCTCAGTTAAGCAATCTTTGCACCTGATAGAAAACCATCTGACCGCCACGTTCTGGTCATCATCATAGTATGTTAGAATCCGCCGCAAGACGTACGCATCCGCTACATCTACAACCCCACAAAAGTACCTCCTCAGCTGACCATCTTATACCTCCACATTTCTCAATTTCATCTCCTCACATAATCATTTGGCATTAGCAACTGCATTTCTTTTCTCTTGGTATCAATTTTGTGACTTTAATAGAGGACAACTTACCATTTCGGTGCAATAAATCAGCGGGGAATCTCCACTGCACCCTCGTATTTTAAGCTGTAACTAAAAAGCAGTTACATTATTCATATTTATCTGAATGTGGAGTCGAGCTATCTTACAGTTTCCAAATATATATAAAGAAAAATCCTGCGCATACCGTCGCCCTGTTAGAAATATGAATGCTATGACACCGGAGCTAATGTAACTGGCAGAGCGAATGGCGTTAAGCACACAAAGAGGAGTAACAATAAAACATTTTCAACAATTTTCCATGAATTTACCAGTACACTTATGACGGCTATCTTTTTTTTCAGGTGCAGAAGTAGGTCCGGTTTTTCAGGTGCGTTTTCTAAGTAGGTCCGGTCGTTTGGGCACTCGTAAAACTGCGTTAATTTGGTAGAAAACGAGACATGATTGCCTGTAACGAAAAAATAAAAGCTTAAAGCAAAAAAAGGCTTAAAACTTAGACCGTTGACGTGGTAAAGCAGGATTATGACACAAATACAAATCGGAAGCGTTGCATTGCATTTACGATAACTATATTTATCTCAAGTCTTCCCATGTATTGCCTTGCCGTGATGGCCATATGAACGAGATCCTAAAATGAAGCGGTACAACAGATACATCACAATATAGAGAGCACCCCACATCGATTTGTGGAGCTAATGTTGCAGAAAAGTTGCTGAAACAGTACAACTGTCATTCTTCACTCATTCTTCATTCAAACACTACAACTGTCAGCCCAAGAGATGTCCCAAGATGTTACATGTCCCAAGAGATGTTATGATCACGCTCACATAGCCCCGTAAGTATCTTATAAAAAAGGTTATAAGCCGGGTTGAAAACTATTCTTACTATTATCTCTGCACAGAAGGCCTTGAGAAAAGGCTCCAGGCCGTGGCGTTGCGAAACAAACTAAAATAACAATGTGGCATGCGGAGAGTCGATGTGTACAAGATTTGCCATTACCACCACAAGCTTTGGAGTAATTGATCATGACCGGTAGACGGTAGCTCGAGCTGGGCGCAAGTAATCAGGTCGGCAGTCATCTGGCTTCATATATCTGCTTAGCCAGAGCACCAAAATACCAGAGCGCACGTGACATAACTGGGCTGGCTTGAAGTTGACGAATGAGCTACTTTGCCTAAATGAGACGCGGATAACGAAAGGGAAAACAGCATTCCAGTTTCGAGGACCGATGCTGAAAGTTAATTTTCTCGTCTAAATTCTTTGATACAGTGTTTCACAACGTGAATAATGTTGAAGTTGTAACGAGTAAAGCTTGTTAGCAAATGCGTGTGAACAGGCTTTAAGGGTGTAGCCTCGTCTCGGTGTGCCATGATGTCTGTACATTGTCTCGCGAGCGCTATTTCACGTGGACCTTATGTATGACTTGATAGATACCACGTGATTTCACTGCGTCTTTGTATAGCTCTATTTTTTTCTGGCGGTGTAGACTTGTTTTTTATTGTGTGACACGCAATGGTTACTGAATGTTTGATTATACGGCCGAGCCATGCTGAATCTCAACAACAAACCATAACCAATGCGCTTCATTTGACAATGTTGCCTTCTATGTTTGATACGCAATGACATAGGAAGTTAGGCATTAACCAAATCGTTTATTATAGGGGTTTTCTGTTATGTCTGCGCGAGACATGAGAGCTCACCATGACGCAACTTAGTGTTCTTTAGTGCTTTTATTTCGTAGCGGGAGCACGCCTTCTAAATTGTGACACTTAGCTGCCCTGTGCTGTCAAACACGTAGACTCCTGGATGTAGTTTATTGTGATTAATCCTGTGGGAACCATGGGTGGTGCAAAATATAAAACGCAAAATGAACTGAGGGATCAGGAGTCACTAATTCCAGAAATATGTGGCGAAGCTGCATTGGACTTTTTTGTGAAAAAAAAACTTTTCAGCATTATTCCCATTGCCTACGAGCAGTCTCGTGCAGCGTGAGCTTTGGTCAATGTCGGAGGTGTACTACGCTGAACAGAAACTAATAAGCTAGTACGTAGTCATTTTAGTACTTAGTAGTAGGTCGTGATGCCATTGCCCAAACAGTACTTGAAATTTTCTAGTGTTCAGTCGGCTTAGCAGAGTGCGAAGAACGTTGCATTGGACGTCGTAACAAGACTGAAAACGCAACACTATTTTGATTGTTTCTTCACAGCTTGATGAACCGCGCATTCCTATGCCTTCCATTCAAATGCATAAAGCGCAGGATTTCACTTGAGCGAAAGCCTGCTTATTATTTATTTGAATCCTAGGAGTCACAGTAAAATTACATCGACCAGGGAAATGTGCAATGGCATTCTAATTTTAAACGAAGGGTCTTGTCTATGGAGGCGCCCATTGGGAGAACTCAAGTGGTATTGCTGTGGAAAAAGAAAAACGAAGGCCTCTTGCAGACGTACGTTCGTTGTAGAAAAGTGTATGGGAACGGTCCTGGCATTTCGTTATGGGCCTGTCGAACCATATAATCTACAAGGCTATTACCAGCAATGCCGCTGGGATCACGCCGCCATTTAAATAGGACCTCCTCTCCATTACACATTAGGTAAGGTGAATGTCACTAATCATGGATAACTTCTGATGTCTTACGTGAAAATGAGTGATATGAAAAGCACACACAAGTACAGACCTGTATAAAATTGACGATATATTAAGAAGGTGTTATTTTACAATCCTAAAGTGCCATCTACTTTATCATGTTATCCCAGCATTGTCGTATAGCTTAGCTATAACTGAAACTATGCAACGTGACCTCTTGGCTGAGTGAGCAATATCCATTTTCTGGATTTCAGCAACCTGCATTCGCTCATATTTTTTATTTATCAAAAAATTAGGGTGTTGTGAGTTCTCAATCGCATACATATATTTTGAAGTGCTTAAGGAAAGCGTAACGCAAGATCACAGTAAATCTCCCATAAGCTCTTAAGCAACTTAAAGATCCAAACATTGTAAACTTCTGCAACTTCGGCTCAGACTTGTTTACGCGAAACTCGGTTCAGAACCTAATTAGCAGCGCTGAAAGGCACTGTTTCAAAGAGCCGAAGGATTAAGATGGCTATTTACGAAAGGTAATGCTTTCTTAATGAACTCGTGCGGGGTGCAAGGCAATTGCAATGCTCGTTTTAGTGTCACATCGGTATAAATTCCGCCAACTACATAAGATATTAGCGACATAACATGATAGTCATTGAACACAGCTGATGTTTATGTTTAATGTTTATTTCGGAAGCAATTCCAAGAGTTATTGCGAGCGCTACCATTACATTGTAATGCAATAATAAAAACTCAGATAAAGATCATGTGGTAGAGATTCCAAGTTGGGTTATAATTAACCGGCAGTGCGTATCTGGCCTATAAGGTATAAAGTTCAACAAATATTGCGACTGGGCTTTTAGGAAGAACGCTTGAATGAGGGTCGCTCATTTACCCTTGCATCGTAATATCAGTTCCAAGTAGCTCATTTGGAAGCACTAACTCCGCCAGGGCTTTAGCATTTGCACTGGACAATTAATAATTGTCGAGGGCGAACTTCACGTTCAATCCGCTGAACGCTGTCAAACAAGGTTCAGCAAAAACTGTGGACCCAGTATGAGAGCTCGTTCTGCATCCCTTTTCTTTCGCGACAGCAGTTTAATTAAAGATTGAAGCTTCGTTCACAGTATCCCCCCCCCCCCCCCCCGTACTTTCTCTGTCGCTGGCGCCAACAGATACGGCGCTCCATGTCCTCAACTCCTAGTCGGATTAGCTTTCTCCAATCCAGCCTCACCCTCGTCATAACAAACAAAAAAAGCAAACTATGCCCACCGTTATAACTACGTTGCTCAGTGACACA
Organism: Dermacentor silvarum; assembly: GCF_013339745.2. NCBI lineage: Eukaryota > Metazoa > Arthropoda > Arachnida > Ixodida > Ixodidae > Dermacentor > Dermacentor silvarum. The sequence continues at coordinate 47,441,752 of NC_051160.1, forward strand.
AAATCTAAGCGGAAGCAAACCAACCAGCGTATAGAGCATTATATTTTGCACAGCAATGTAGCGTCTGTAAGCGCATCTATGCTGTGCGTAGGAGAATAATTATCGCGGTAAAATATGTTACCGTAAAAAGTCACGTGATGTGTATCCTTTAGTCTCACAGACGTGCTAATAGAAGAGCATATCATATTCAACAGTTTTGTCACTTCAAGAGATAGGATGTTACCTACCGTCGCTGGAAAGAGGTGGCAGGGGCTGGAGTCAGCAGATAAACTTTTGCATGCAGAAAGCTATGCTGCCCGCTACCACTGAGATTCTAATAACCCTGCGGCAATGCGTATTTCCGAGTGGGACTCGCTACCCAGCGCGCTGGCCCGTCATGTTGGCGCTTCGCCATTCCTAAGAGGCAGTTGCGCCCTACACAAACTGGGAGTTTGGCGACGTCTTTGTATTGTATTTCGAAACCATAAGATGGAATACTACAGCGGGAAAAAAACGACCTTGTATGGTCCTCGAAAAGGTTCGGCTGTATTCACGAAGCTTTTCCTATAAGTGCTCGTTGTCATTGGCCGCAGCATCAGGATTGACTGGAGTTTTTTCGTACAGAGAAAATCGCGTAAGACGTTTTTTTTGCGAATGCGGGGCCTGTTCTTCAGAGTACGCCGTGTCCGTCGTGGAAGCAACTGCTTTGTCAGTATATGAGACCGAGAAATCGCCCATCAAATTCACAATGTTCGCACAATTTTTCTTGAAATAGAAATAAATACCTTGTCTACTTTGGCTTCTGATACTTATGGGGGATGCTGGTGATACGCTGATTCTTATCGGGGATTCAATGTCAACTACGGCGTCAATAAATTATGCTTTCTGTGTTAGATAACAGTTTACACCATTCAAGAGCAGCGCCTAAACAAAAAACGGAAACTGCATTTGGAACAAACTGAAGGCTTTTGATCATAATCTTAACTAAAATGACTATTCCAATGCCACCCCTTGAAATCTGGTGAATGTAAAATAAAGCACTAACTGGTGGCTTTAACGCCAAGCCCACACTTTTACTGTCTGCGTAATCGCTATCGCAATAAAAATATAACTTTAGGCGTGCCGATGCAGTGTTTGCGAGAATTGTAGGTGATGGGAGCTCATTTGCCGGTCCTAGCACTTTCAAATTGATGTGTACAGCTGCTACAAACGAGAATACTCCTAATAATTTGCATATTGCCACCCAATATTCAGCACATTTCTGCTAAAATTAATCCTTTTTTTCCTGTAACATAATAATTACAATCTGAGTCCGTGACTGCACTATGAGCAGCACGAGAACAAGGTGAGAGCTGGAGCCAACGTTTCGACAAGTGGACTTGTCTTCTTCAAGGCGACATATCCAGGCAAACACTATTTTGCCATCCGCAAAAAGAGTATTCGGCGTAACTTTCTTCACAGTCGGCAGTGACTAGTAATGTTGACTTTTCTGACTATGCTTTCTTCAAGTTGCTAGGACTCTTTGCAACGTATATAAATGGGGAGAGATCGCCGCTGGCAATTGCAATGAATTGGCATCAAGATATCGCGTATAGTCATGACAGGAGGGCGACAGAAAACGAGTCCGCAACTAGATGAAGGAAGGGAATAAATTTAACTGCGAAAAGAAGTGAAATTCACTTTTCCGAGATACTTGCGTAAATCCATACTTCTTCCCCTGATTTTTATATATCTATATATATTCTAGCTGGAGAGGTGTCATCAGCATAAGGTTTACATTTTTCTGTATTGTTGTGCTCGAATGCCATACTTGCCCAGGAGGAACATTGCTTTTCTAGTTTTCCAAAACATCCACAGCATACGCCGTGACAGCATACTTTATATTATTGCTTGCCTGAAACGTGATGCTGTAGCGTCAGACGATACACACACACGAAGAAATACAAACGATCGCAGTTCACAGAACGCACAGCTTGTTAGCGCAGACGAAACTTTTGCCGCCTGCAGGCATTTTTTATCGAGACTATGAAGGGCCTGTGCGGTCTCAGAACATCTGAAAGGGAAAGGTGGCATGAAGTATATGCTGCAGGGCTTTTGAATGCTAGCTCTCTGTCAAAACGAATACGAACATGTTCTCTCAAATTTTCTTTTTTTTATGCTTTGCTCCTGCCAGTGTGTCATACAGCAAAAGTGCAGAGTTTAGTCTGTTTAACGGGATCTCTGAATACAATTAAAAAGAACTAGGCGCCAACGGCATTTTATAACTACTTATTTGCCGCTGGGTAGTTTGTAGTGTTCGTTGGATATAAGCCCAAACCTTTCAATCAACAACGGCACTTCAGACGAGAGACCGCCAATCTTAGCTGCGGGCTACTTGGTCTCGCTGCTGCTGAGACAATGATGGCGTGATTATGCCACAGCAACAACTTATAATTAAATTATCTGCCAAATTGTTGTCCCCCATCGTAAAGCAGTTCTAATTGACACAGACACAGGGAACCGGTGAGAACGAATGCTTTCGTCATCGTTCCAATCAGTTTTCCACTCGACGTCGAATTCCTTGACAAACCTTATTCAGGCATTACCATGGTTTGACAGCCATTGCATGGCGGCCAGTAGAGCTTCTGTCACCGTAAGTAATGTTTCATTAAATATATGGAATTCAAAACCGTGCGACAGCCACAATGTCTAAACAAGAGCCAAATCTTGTAAAAGTCCATCCTATTTATCAAATACATTCGTTTTGTGATTGGTTCGAACGCCATTATCGCAAAATGATAAGAACGCAGATTGATATGGAACATTATAAATTAGAACCGTACGTGCTAATTTCATATACGTTCTCTTGCGTAGCAATATTATTACACAGGTGCTAAGCTCAGAAACGTTCCTTTGTGTAACAGCTGTTAAAAAGGCCGGCATTCGGGTGCCCGCCACTTGTATGGGCGATCCCCGTGGTGGATCCCCGTTTCCTTACAATATTGTGAGGAAGAAAACGAACACCACCAGCAGCAGCACAGTCACCAATGCTTCACGCAAGGCGATAATTTATTCCCTTCGTTTGGGATGCGACATTGATCAGATCAGATTGAGCCGCGGACGCGGGCTCACCCTCGCACGCTTTCACTCGAACCTACAGCATACTGCACGTGGCGACGATTTTATTGGCCATCGAATTTATACGAAACCTCACGGCGACGCCGACGGCAGGAATGGGCCTGGAGTGTCCACATAAATGCTATCGCAATAAAACGTTTAGTGCAGCTGAGCATTGTACTTCTGGAAGTGTGCTTAGAAAGCAAACTTTTTCAAAGACGTACCCGGAAGATTACCTGTATACTGAAATGAACTATCTCTTTGTAATGGAAGAGACGAAGCTGCTTTACTCCAAATATTACGAACTGACTCCATCATTTACCTACAAAGAGAGAAATATTCTTAAATAACAAGAACAAGCCTCATCCTTTTGCCGGACCACTCTTTACTTTTCGAGAGTTTGTCTCGACACTAAAGAAGTATAATTTATTGGGGAGGTTTTTTTTAAATGCGAAGCATTTCTTGGCGAACATTCGCTACTTTGACAGTATCTATCTAGCCGCCTACCTCTTGGTGCTCTGATGGTCGTTTCGTTAACTTGGTATCTACCAAAATTGGCATACTATGACAAGAGTATATAACAAACATAAATGATAGGTCATCACATAAATTAGTCATGGAGAAAGGTGTGTGAGCCTGCCATCACTAACACTGACTAAGGAAGAACTACGGTTTTAAGATGGTTGGTGATTTGGTCCATGTTGATATCACCCTCTGCCATTCATGCTGACTGATGTTTCTTTCATTATCTTCTTGATTTTCCTTTCCTGCTGACGCTTCGTATGTGTACATTAGCCTAGCATCGTGAGTAGAGTAAACAGTTGGAAGTCAGCGCTCTTTTCACTGTGTCTCTATCGTCGTCCCTTCCTTGTTATTTTTCGCGCTGTTACACAAGTTGTAATGAACCAACTAGTCCAGCAAGCCACCATTCTTCATAGCGCAGTTGAACAAAGCAATTTGTGCTCCCCACCCGTGCTTATAGACTTGATCATGGTGATTCCGTTCGGCTCCTACCTAATACACTCACTGTTATCACTGTCATGTACGGATTGCATTATTTACTAGGCTTCTACGTTTGCCTACGCCAGAGCAGAATTCTTTAGTCACTTTCATATAGACCCTCAGTCTGTTCGCCGTCAATGTACGGTAACAACATTACCACTGTTTGGCATGTCCTCCTACCAGAATATTTTATTGCTCTAAGAGCGCTTCTGGTCTGGTAACATCCCTATAAAAAAAATTTAGGCGCTTTTACAGTTGTCAGCTGTAATTCAGCTGGATCCTAGCGTTGTATATTTTGTTTACCACAAGGCAAAATAACAACGGTATGGTTTCCAGCTTGTTCTGGTTCGGCACAATAAAGAGACGTATATAAAATGGATTCAAGGCAATGAAAATTCATTTCATTGTTGCATTTCTAAACTTGCACGCTCTTACGACAAAAAAAAATAATGGTGAAACTCCTGGAAGAATAGATTCTTTGCGCACGTAATGATAACGACAGTGTTGGAAAGGACAACGGTGAAGTAAGTAATAAACGAGAGACGCTTATCATAAACTACGCCGAACGCCAGACATAAAATTGTCAACAACACAATGCATCGATCGCAGAGTTCTCAACCACAACGCAGCAAAGGCACTATGACAATATAACACAGGGGGCAATATGACAGCTCAGACCACCTCTCTTTCCCGAGGTGAAAACCAACGCGAGAAAATATCTCGAGATCTCGAGCAGTGTCGCAGACTGCAGTGTAACCGTCTGGGTCACCGATGTTCCAGCAACGCACCCACACTTTTATTTCTTTATTTTTCTTTCCTTTTTTTCTGCTGCCCCCTTCCTACAGTGTCTCGTTTGATGATCGTCTAGATCACAATCTTTGGATTTTTTGTCACACCTCTATGGTGTCGTCCACGCCTGTTGTCTCGCTTCTTGCGCTGCACTGTGACTGCAATACGGACGAGCGTGCGGGGATATATGCTCCTACGCTTGCCTTTCATGCTTCAGTTCCTTGCAAGTCGGGGCTACTGGCTGCCGCAATCTTTGCTCCTAGAACACACAGTTTTGCATCGCTGCACGTAGTTTGCTTTTCTATATGCATCTAGTCGGTGGATTCCATCGTTTATTTTCAAGTTCCCTCGGCATAGAGTAAGGAGGGACCTATATGAAAATGCTGATGACAAGCTGTTCACAAACATATAACATGCGCGGCTCAAACCACTTCCACCATACTTTCTCTCTCCTTTTTCTTAGTATGTGTTTTGTTGTAATTTTTTTTTCAGTTTTTATTGGGACAGCTCGCGCTTACATTATTAACATTTGTTTTATCGCTATCCCATTCTTGTATTGTTTCTGTGATTATACAGCGTAAGAAAGGGCATATAATCAAAACAAGCAATTCGGATCCGACACAAATGAGCGCAGTTTTCCTCATCCAAATAATAAAAACCTTGTTTTCTCCTTTTTTGTAAACTTTTCTTCACAAAAAACCAAAACCACAAATCATTTGGCTCAACAAGCGCGCTAAGCGTATGCGGCAACCGGTATTTTTCTGCCATTTTAGATAGGCTGGTCCTAATGGTTATTCGCAGGAATAAGGCTCTTAGGGCTGCTATTTTTTCCTATTCCACTTGAAATACAGCTCATCAAGATCTCCTCCTTCGAAGCCCGCTAATATGGCACTATCCATGGCTTTCAATCGTGTCTATCAAAGTATTTTTTCCGTCTCAGTGCTGCCGCTTCACCACGAGTAGGCACATAACCATTTCGCCTCTTCTTTTTCCTCGTGTGCTTTCGAATTTCGACTTTGCTTTTCCCATAAATTCAGGAGAAGCTCGCTCTCCACCTGAATATGTATATGCGAATTGCTCGTTCTGTTCGTATTACACTTCCTTTTCACCCCATTTGTTGTCCCTACTTTGCCGCAGCACTTTGTCTTTTGTGCCGTAGGTCCGGATAGTAGTCATCTACGACTTATGGGTCTTGGTGAAAAGTTCTCGCAGTTTTTATTTTCTCATTTTTTCTAATTTCTTTCCATCATATACAGCGTGGGCAAAACAATAAAACCTTTGGCCGCCAGTCAGCATTCGTGCCTTCTGAGATGTTGTAAGCGTTCCTAAAACTCGTCGCAGTTCGGCTGAAATCCTGACTGCATTTCCGGTAGGCTTAGCCTACGAGAGTTAAGCATAGTATCGCATACTTCAGCTCATGAAAGCTTACTTTATAACAGCAATATGAGATCAGTCTCATCTACAATATTTATGTTTCTCACGGGTACTGCAGGCTTTCCGCCTCTATATCACCGAAATAGGTCAGCAGAGTATGGTTTTCGAAATTTCAGCCGCCTAAGCTTTGCTATATAGTTACCTTTTTCCCCGAATAATTTCGTATATATGCTTTCAGGTTTTACAGCAGCCATTTCAAACCATGCTCTACTTCCAGAGAACACTCGTTCTAATCGCTTTAGAAAATCTTCTGACATTGATGCAGAACATTTCATCGCAACGTTTCCTATAAAAACACTGCATGCCATAAAAGTAAAAGGGGGGAAACAACCACCAAGAATTTTTTTACCATTATTCATATAAGATAAAAAATTGATGGTAAGCCTTTTTAGTCTACTCGTTCTCTGCTACACCTAGTTGATGTGTCCTCTAGAACTCAGGCTTCCGCTAGCGTATAGCTATCCTCAGAAAAATTATAGGACAGGGTGAAACATGTAGAGTCCAACCGCCCACGCCGAAATTACACCCATCCTTACCGAAACTAAGTGCCTTCGATTTGTACTTCGATGTAAACGCGCAGAGCCACATGCAGCTCCAAAGTTCTCTTAAAAGTGGAAGCGCGGATATCAAAGCGTAGTTTTGGCGCACCGCTCATTGTTTACCGGGAAAATTTATGCCCCACCGGGAACCAAAAGAGAAATAAAAGAATAAAGCACCAGTTGGAAGTCTCAAGACTGTGCTTGCCAAAGCGCAAACAGTCAGGGGACAAGTATTGATGCGGACCTACATTTAAAACAAGAACTACAACAAGATGCTGCAACGTGAAACATGCAAAAACAGAGACTCGCAAGAACAAAACGGCACATGAAAGGGAGCCTATTTCTCTTCCTGGCCCCCTCTAACTTTGCCGATATTTTGGCCTTTATATTTATGGAGACCAAAGCGTGTCTTTGTTCCAAAGATCAAAGAAGTGTCTGACGAGAAAACCTTGGCCCACGATACATTGCGTTTAAAAAAATAAATATTTTCTTTTCTTGCATTAAAATACAACATCACCCAAGCCCAATACGCACATTGTTTGAACATTTTATATGCGCGATAGTTTCATTTATTTTGCGTGAACGTTAAGGTTGAACGAGATTAACGAAGACAGTTTACAAGCGAACGTTTGCTCAGCAATGACTGCACCCCGGCTCAAGAAATTTTCTACTCGTTAATTCAGCTTGGGAACAAGTTTTTCGAGTAATTTGTTTTCACGATAGTTTCCTTCCCACAGTTTGCGGAAGTCGGCATTCATTTCGACATACAGCGTAGGGCATCATCAATTTCTTTATTGTTTTCCTGGTGACTGCACAAACAATTAAGCATAGTTTGAATGCTCATTTATATTTATGCCATCGGCGATTCTTTAGAGCTCGCGCTAATAAGTCTCTTTAATACAGCATGCAAATATAGTTGTTGAAAAAGGCTTCAAGCTCAAGCCGTTTTCAATCGTCTCTATGCAGAAAAGGCATACTTTTGTGCGCTGGGAAAAAGCATCATATATCAACGGCGACCTAGTTAAAGTATGTATTCGAGTACAGAGTGATTTCTGAATTAAGAAGGTTTACGTGCTATCTTTCAACATGTTTTTAGTCCTTTTTTAAATCGATCATGCAACTTCATGCACATGTTTAGGGACCCAGCAATCACATTTCTGGAATACTAAGATATTTTTTGTGACAATTACTCATTCTCGTTAGCGTATAGTAACGTGCGTCATGGTTTATTTCTTCCTCCTGACTGTTTACTAAGTGCACAGCACCTACATGGTGCCTCGACTACATTTAATAAACCTTTGTTGCCCATCAGTCCAGAGCAGAGAAACGAGCTTCCAGAATCAGTTGGTACTGAGAGCGTCAAAACTACGGCGTGTTTGTGTTGAAGCTACGGCCAGCAGTGTAATACTGTAGCCAGCGGCCAACAGAGGTGGCAATGATAAGGTGATGACGGCATGACCACAAAATTATTGAGAGTATGACCCAGGCACATGGCAAAAGCTATTCAGCAAGACAGCAGTCGCGGGAAACAGGAAGGAAGAGGAAAAAAAAAGCTTCTCTTTATTAGACCAGCACAGTCACTTCAGTCACTCAATGCATTTATTGCGAGGAGTTGGAAAATGGCGCCAGGACTTGCAAGGAACAAGCGACGCAGAAAGCAATCTTAGCGAAGGATTGCAGAAAAGAATGAGCGGTGTACAAATCGTTGGAAATGTACTCAAATGCAAGCGAGAATAGCGACGTATACAACACGAGAAATATCTGCCGATAATTCGCCGCCAAAGCGGGAGAACTACTGGAGCAACCTACTGGTTTTCCGGTAATGTCAGTTGGCCCGCTAACAGTGTATTCACGAGAGTATGGTGAAGTATGGCGAGAAACTGGTAGATAGAAAGGTACTGATTGGTCAGTCCATCGTGAGTAAACAAAGAAAGGACAGCGCAATGGCGAAAAATTGCAAATATTGCTAATACTCCAAATATCCATAAGTGGTAGGCGCGACGCCAGGGCTGCGTTGGTAGCTGCAATTCACCTCTCATCAATAAAAACATAATGGTCACTGGCAATTATCGATCTTTATCTATGAATGCTCTCATGGTGACGTCTGCTCGGCGATGAAGCAGGAAGAAAACTTTACAAACGTCTAGTATTTTACGCAAGAAACGCCCGAGGCGCTTTCTTTGTTGACAAACAGCGGTTTGTCAACAAAGAAAGTTTGTTGAAAAACAGCAGTTCGATTTCTTTATTAAAATATGCAGTGTGTTGTCAGATACAAGGCCGTACTGTGCCATAGTTGTAATAGCGGTGCCATAGTTGTAATATAATGTGATAATCGTTGTTCTTGTACCTTTTTTATGCTGTAAATAAGTCATGCATCATGACAGCGCAGTCAGCACACTCACTATCTGAATGGTGCGGGAAAAGGTGGAAGTGCGCTGTCGCACAGTAACAGCTCTGTGTTCGAAAAAAAGTTCCAGCATGCAGGAATAATGGAAAAGAAGTTCACAGTCTCTCTGGCCTTTTGTTGTTTTTTTTCTTATGTACTAGAGCATGCCCTCGTCAATATGCGGAACTCTTTGTCCTAAAAGGTATGTATTAGGTGTAATAACATATCCCACATGACTCAAAGAAAAAAAGTTAGCGCAACTTGCACTGGAGGCGCAATGAAAAGAGACAGCGGAGCTGACGGGCGCCTAACTACTCCTGGATTTTGGGCTAGGCTAAGCACTACCAAGTCATCCCCAGCATTTTCCAAATTTTAATGATTATTGATCGATTATCAATGAGCTATTGATTGGCAACGCAAGGTATTGGCCACGTATTTGGGCTAATCTAAGCATTACTAAGTCATCGCAGCATTTTCCGGAATTTATTGATTATTTGTCGATAATAGATTAGCTATAGATTGGCTATCGATTGGCTATCGCAAGGCATTGGTGACGTATTTGGCCTAGACTAAGCACTACCAAGTCGTCCCCAGCATTTTGCGGAATTTATTGATTATTGATCTATTATCAATTCACTATTGATTGGCTATCAATTGGCTATAGATGACTGACTAAGGTTAAGTAGTCCCAACCATGCTTACCTGGACTTAGCCAGGTTCAGCTTCACTAGTTCACAGGGGTATGTGCCACTGCGCTTGGAACCTTTCTGCACTACCACCAGGATCGGCCCACATTTTCTGTTCGCACGTTATGGACGGTTGGCTTAAACAGCTCCACTGTTAAAAACGTATGTGTTCAGTATTCTTCCAGATTTGGTTGAAGTCCGGAATTGCTTAAGTGTGTTACGCAGCGCATGTGCCGAATTTGCATAGCTTAGACTAAAGGCTGTACTTGAGAACCTTATGGCTATTTTCGGCAGCCTTATCTGTCCTAATTTGTTCATCACGACTTCTGAGTATTTGAAGAGCGATCACATCGCAACCATTTGCCCCCGTTCCTTTTGTATTTCACGTGAAACAAAAAAATGCCTAGAAAGTACACATTTTTTTTAGATTCTCACATACAGGCATGGTGTTAGGAGGCTCGAAGTATTTTGTACCTGAAGAAGTACCATTCGTACAATGGCTGACGAGTGTGCGGTATTCACGTTAAAACAAGCATGCTCAGCGCATTTTCCTCCGAGCTTGCGCAAACCCTACTTGGGGAAAAAATATTTCCGTCCCCAGACGAAAAAAAATTATCGTAGCTTGCACTGGAGGCACAATGCTAGAGACAGCAGAGCTGATGAGCACCTAGCTAGTCTTGGCTTTTGGGCTTGGCTAAGCGCTACCAATCATCCCAAGAATTTTCCGAAATTTATTGATTATTGATCGATTATCGATTAGCTATTGATTGGCTATCGCGAGGTATTGGCCACGTATTTGGGCTAGGCTAAGCACTACCAAGTCATTCCCAGCATTTCCCGGAATTTCTTGATTATATGTTGATTATTGATTAGCTATTTATTGGCTATCAATTTCCCATTGATGACTGAGTAAGCTTAAGTAGTCCCAACTGTGCTTAGCTAGACTTAGGCAGGGTCAGCTTCTCTAGTTCACAGAGGCATGTGCCATTGCGCTAGGACCCTTTCTGCACAGCCGCAAGGATCGGCCCACATTTTTGGATTGAGCAGACACATTATGCCCGGCTTAAACAGTTCCGCTTTTAAAAAGCTCCCAACACTGCTATACAGTGCGAATAAGCACACAAAACTCTTTGCAATACGCTAAAAGAGCAGTCGCAAAAAGCGCTGATGCGTAGGCGGGCGAACCGCACAATACCCGTCAGTTTGGCGCACCGCGAACAAAATAAAAAGGCTACACGGTGCTGGAACTGCTCAGTCAGCGAAAGGTTGCACAACTACTGTAGTGCGTGATTCGTTGGTTCGGTACAAATTTGCATTGATTGTACTCGCAGAGAGCGCGCGTCAAACGAGACGCATCAAAGAGCAGCTTAGTGCGGCAATTGTTTCTAGTGTGAGCAGGAGAACAAAGGCCGCGAGTTTCAGATATCCGAATGGCGTAATTCCGAAACTACTGCAGTCGCCGCAAGGCGAGTTACGAAATGGCAGAGGTCACAATGAGTTTCTTATATTCGCCATTCTCTCCGGTCTGAAAACGCTTCGTGCCTGGCGACTCCTCTCTTCCTTTATACTATCATTGCTTTGCGAGCAAAACTAATATAGGTCGCCACGGTTTTCATTCTAGTGAGGTGGCAACATCAGCAAACAGGATCGGTATCGAATGCTAACGAGAGAGCAGCCAGTATTGCAGCTGCGAAGCAGCAGCACATTGGGGCCGCGGCTATGCGGCGATATATATATCGGACATAATTGAGAGTGAAATAAGTAGTGAACTCGAATATAAAGGAGCATTGCTCAAGCTTACGGCATATAGATAAGGAATCGCACTGCATGTTGGGAAGCGGTTTCAATAGATTTTGTAAGCTTCGGCTAGTGGAATACCAGACCTGTAGCACTTCAAATGTGCCGAGTATGAGTTGCTGAGATATGCATACAAGCCTTCATTTCCTCATACCAGGTATCTTGTGGTAGGTCGGAAAGTATAAGTAGATTCCCGCCAAGCCTTGCTTCAGGGCTCCACGATTGCCTTACTACACATTTGTTTCATTCGTTAAGGGGTTGGCTCTTTGCCTCTATACGAGAGATACGAAAAGAGAAGAAAGTGTGTTTGGAGCAGAAGGCGAGGCATGATATACAACCAGTTTATTACGACGAAGACAAAACTTGGATCCACAAATTAACAGAAGCATTATCTAACCGGTGCGGAGAAGCGCCACTCTTATTCAAACAGTGAGCTGCGGTTGCCGCTCTTGAAGAGACCTTAATTTTCCGTTAGCGAACAGGCGCCAACAACCGCTGTCGTACCAGTCGTGCCGTTTGATTTGTCACTAGGAAGCAGCTCTTTCTTTGCACTTTGCTTGGGGTAATCATATCGCAATACAGACCACTAATGTAAACTCGGGAATTTGTGGCGGAGTTGATGCGTAGCACGAGACGTCGTAGCTGTGCGAGCGTTTAAAGTAATTTTGGGCCCTGCCTATATATACACACTTGCACTTTGATGCTGTTTCGTCTACTTAATGTAGCGAATGCTGTATAAGCGGAGTTTATTGCGAATACTATCAGGAGAAAATACGCGTAGTAGCTCACCTGAATGGCTATCACTGTCAGTGCTGTTGAGGGCTCGCTTTCAAACTACATAGAACAGTTTACTAGATTGCTTTGCCTTTGCGGATATTCATTTGTCATGATTGCTGTGTATAAAAAGAGCTGTTGTTTATGGTTTCTTTTATGTATGTTACACTTATATATATAAAGTTTTTGAAATCAATTTACTCAATATTTTACCCTGTATCAGCTTTTGGGCTAACAGTAATGCCACGTTGAAGTGAGACTGAAAAAGAAGATGTCGGCGCAACTTTCAATCACGAAACTAACTCTTTGTTTGGCGGACGTTTGCCCACAACACAACTATAACACTCAAACACAAAGACAGCGGCGAGTACAAGCGACTATCGTCGAAATCTGATGTACGGTTCAGACGCATCGGTTACTTACACATGACTCGTCGAAGGTTCCAGTCTAATTGCTGGTGCTCGCGTACCTTCCAGAAAGTAGTGCACTATTCACGTCCCGCGTACAATCGATTACACAAAGTACGGTTACAACATAGACAACAGCTAGAATAATTTGTTTAAACATTCGATAACGCTCCGATCCATGCACGTGTGTTTTGTTCTGAGTGAAAGCTTTAGGTTGTTATGGGTTTAAATGCGTTCCCTGGAAAAAGGATAAGCAAGTGCGCGTGTCAGTATCAATAAAGTAAAATTAATATACAAAAATAATTATTGATTAGGTTTTTATTTATAAATAAATAATTACAGACGCTCAGAAGTGACTATCTTCGAAATAATAAAGAGAAAATGCTACAGTAGGACATACGTGAATAGCACAATAACTGCAATGAAGGAAAATCATGCGGCCGAAACCTTCACACTTTGCAGTCAGTGATTATTATTGCAAGTACAGAAGCAATCGCAAGCCGGCCGTTATGTTAGCATTGTGGTAAAATCTCTGATTGCTACAGTGCATATCTGAGTAGAGCATCTGTTTAATGTTTGGCTAAAGTTAAGTGAAACACCCTGTATAATATCTAAAAGTTTGACGGTAAGGAAGCATTTCCGCGTACTAGGCGCGAACACAAGTTTGCTACATTTATTTATAACCAAGCAAGGCGTACTTTATTGTATCTATAATAAACGTAGGAATACAAATAAAACGCACGCTTTTCTAAAGAGTTATTTCCACAGCCAACATGAATATTCAATAAACATTAACCTATTCAAATAAAGCAGTGCATTATTCCTCGTGATATTATCAGCGAGTTTGATGCGGAGCTTTGTAATAGTTGTGGCGCTTGCACTATTGACATGGTAAAATCTGCGGAACTGAACGCTAAGTTTGATACATATTTTTATTCAGGTACTGCGGCGGAGCAAAACTTACCATTAGTTATCCGTTGCTCATTTGTACACATGATTTGACAACGAAATTTAAGGTTGCATCTTTTTCCTGGTTTATTTCACTTTCGTAGAAGAATGACCGCTTTTATTATTCGCTTAGCAGAGTTCAATGAAAACTTTTTCATAACATTTAATAACGCTTGTCAATGCCACCGCAAAAAATACTCATATCGCACTCCACAAGATATTGTTTGTATCTTCCATTATTCAACGTAAGCCCGTCATAGCCTCGACCATTTATCAAGCAGCATAACTTATTACGGCGAGATAACAGTGCAGTATTTTTTACGTCAAGTATGTACGCACTTAGAATAAATGGTTGTAATAAATTCCGAACTGACTTGTAATATTTTTCTTCGGTGCTCATATTATCATGTTTATGTTTGGCTGGAACGTCTTTACTGAATAGAAACATGAAAAGGGCGCATTGAGGAGCAAATATGAGAAAGAAAGTAAAAAAAAAAAGTCGGTCGTGGAAGTGTGGCTAGATTGTTCGTTTCACAAGCTCTGTGCCTCGTGCGGGTATTGGCACCAAGAGATCACATTCAGGAGTGCTCACCAAGGCTCTTTGCATCAATAAAATACATTTAGAGTTTCAACACTTCCTGTGTATCGAGTTAAACTTAATAAAGAATATCAAAAGCCTCAGCCTGCTTCGAACCTAAAACAATGATATCGAACTTTGACTCTCCAACCAGCCGGCAAAGTGCGACATCCTCTTGACAAAGCAGGAACACTCAGTGTAGCGTTACTTCGTAGAAATATGGCTCTGGAATCGTTAAACCCAAAGGAAAATAAGTGCGACGACGTTTGTTTTATTTCGCATAGAATCGCATCCAACGCATGCATCGCATAGAAGCCCATCGCTTCTGTTTTTATTGATTTTTTAAGTTGTGCAGCGTCCCAACCTCACAACGTTTACTTAGAGCAGTTCAGTAATTGCATTCGGCGTTATCCCATTTCACTGCACAGTTTGGAGCAGAAACAAAAGTAGGCTGCAAAATAATATATGCAGGATAAAACGTTTTTCCTGGAAAGTTGGTGATATCTGCTGTGGGAGCCCATTATACTTTCACAGCCATTGCTTTCTGAGCCAGAGGAAATGATGAAGTCTATGATACCTTCCACCCTATTATGTGCATTTTCACTCTATCGTATGTTACGGTAATGGGGAGGAGTTATTCTAAGTAACGAATAAATAAAATAGTCCGCCGAAAGGCGGAAGGAATTCGTCCGACGTTACGTGAGAATATCATTAGACACGCAGAAACAAGAAGATGTAGGCGGCCTTCGAGTTAGGAAACTTACAATCCACCTACAAACCAGCGCTAACCTAATTCCGCATCCACCAGCGAAGTGAGAGATTTTTGCGAAACGGCGCTGGAGGATATTCGGGTATTTGGTATCTCGGTAACCAGGTAAATGACGAGGAGCATCGTCTGCCCAAGTCAGGAGCCACGCGGTGGTGTTCGCTCGGTTTACTAAACGAGCAACGTAATTTGGATCCGGGCAGCGCACAACACACGCCAAGACGCGTTATCTTGGCGCACCGTCGCCTACTTTGCTCACGGCTTTAGAGCGCCTGGCTTTAGTCTACCTGCCCTCCCAACAGCTTTCCCCTGTGCTCTGTGGGCTCACCTTCGCTGTAGCGCCATAAAACCTCGTCCGCAGCGCTTGGTTATTTTTATTTTCGGTCGTTTCCTTAGTTCCACGCAATTTCCTGCACACGCGTGAGTCTGGTGTACATGGCGCAGGAGAATGTTTGTAGTAGCGCCGTTAATTTGGGATCGGAGGGCCCTGTGTCTAAACCGAGAGTAACGGGAAATCAAGGGTTGCGATTGGTGGTCAGGCCACCACGAAGTGACGCCGACAATGAATGCAAGGAAAGCACGCGGTCATTGGAAATGATCATTTAACGCGAGACCGTTAAGGGCCCCGTATCGCAGAAAATCCGGCGTCGGCATCCACGCTGGCGCTCACGGCTGAGAAAATATTCCCGAGCCACCCCAACCACGCAGACCCTCCGCGTGGCGCTGAGTCTTTAGTGAACTGATTAAATTTCTCAAAACAACATGCGTCAGAAAAATCGTAAAGTACGACTTAACTTCCACCTACTGATATGATAGCGTCGGATTGTAATTTGAATGTACCGGAAAACATTATTCTGTTACGAGAAAACTCAAACACAAACCCCTTTTCTAGCATTTCTACCATACAACAGAGGCGCGCCCGGGTAGATTGCTTGCAGAAACACCATCCAGATGGCGCTCGCCTCCTCGGCGGGTCAAACTGGGTCTTAGCCTGCCAAATTCGTTTTGGACACGCGCGAGCTCCGGGGCAACAACAATCAGTTATTAAAATAATAAAATGAGGGTTCTAGGGCCTTCACATTTTGATATAAGACGGCTAATATTGCCCCTGAAAAAATGTCTTCCCAGCAATGCATTCATGTTTAAAAGTGAATCCGACTTTAAGGGGATCAGTATAAGCTTGGTCTTTGTAGGCTGGCTTTCCCACGTTCGTGTTGCAGTGAAGCCTACTTATAACGAAAAATGCGATGCGAACGGGGCTAGATAACGCTATCGCGTTCCTCTTAAAGGCGAAGCATAAGCGTCCTCCAAATTCTCTTCTATTTATTGTAATTCCGAAAAAGATTCTATTGAAAGAATGAGTTTCCGATTATCGTCTCATTTGCTATGCAAGGAAAAAGAAAATGAAATGGAAGAAATCACAACGTGCCATTGGTGCAACACGAACCGGTTACCTTCCCGTGACTGGTGGTGTTCTAGGCTATTGAAACCGATGCATTCCGTCCAATTTCTTTGGCATTCTCTTTCTTTATATTTATCCTAACCGTTGGAGTGTTAGGCCAGTGGAATATGATGTTATTGTGGTGGTCGTAGAGGACCGACAGAACCGCAACCATCATGCAATACTTAATATTTACAAACATCTAGCCGATAAGCCGTCGCACGCTACCTAAACCTTGAATGCACCCACAGTCGAGATCGTCACCTATGGAATGAGCTAGACCATTCAGAGAAATGAAGAATAGTGAATATACGTAAAGTAATAGTCACAAGAAATGAATAAAACTGTTGGTAAATGATATTGAATTGCACTTATGAAATAAAAATAACAATTGAGATCGTTGCTTCAGTCATAACTTTAATAAAGTAAAAACAGAAATCGGAGCGGTCTACTGAAACCTGGCATTTTCTATGATAGTCAGAAAATTGAATCAGCTTATGAAAAAACTGATGCGACATGCTACTTTCACCATCAGGCTAAATTCTCGACCATTCCAGAACTGGATGTACTGGAAAGTAGAGTCTGCAAAGGCTCCTTTGTGTCAATAAAGAAAAAAACATAAGCGAGTATATATATATATATATATATATATATATATATATATATGCTTCAAATGTGCTGGCAAGATCTGAAGGAGAAACTCGGGAAACTTCTCCCATAGAGAAAATTGTTCAGACTGCACTAGCGCATACGTACATTCATAAACCACGCTAAGGACTACTGGTGTGAGAGCTGCTATGCGAACGGGCACCACCGAAGTGCTGGCTAAATCGAGTTGTGCAAGTCACAAATGTGGTTGTTTCTCTCGGAACCCTTTACTGTCACGCACAAGCATTCACACGAGGGCTATTCGCACAACTCGGTGCGTTTGGACATGTTCATAACAAAGATGGACGCCCCTTCATACGCGTAAAGTGGGCTGGCCGTTCGCTTTCGTATGCCGTCGCAGCACCACGGGGCGGCTGAGCTCTCTCATGCTGGAATTCTGCAAGGGCTCCTCTGCAACGCTGGCCTTCAAATGCGTACTCAGAATGGAGATCCGAGAACGTCTGACGTCACTATCGATGCGACAAGAATGAGAGGCAGCGAGGGAATTCGAGCGTTAGTGGAAAAATGTAACCATGTCAAAATATAATGAGGCAAAGAAAGTAAACGTCTAATTAGCTTTATTTAATTGAAATCTGGAATTATGTAGGCGGCTTGAACTTGCACTTAGCTTGATATTCCCGTGAATATGGAGTTTGTCGCATTTTTAGATTTTTAAAAATTTTTATACAATTTAGCCTTGAAAAGACTAAACGCTTATACACTTTAGCCTTCTATACATTGTATTTCCCTATGAAAGCCTGTAAAGGGACATACACGAGTTTTCAAGCGACGTCCGCAAAGTACGGCCTTTGTAGCACATTGTAGCTATAATTAAGATACGTCGTATGTAGTTATCGTTACAACATACATTTTCGGAGAATCGGTTACCCCAAAATAAACTTCTCGCACTTTTTTTTCGAATGTGTAGAGGGCCGATTACGGTAGCCATGAAAAAAAAATTGCGTTCAGCTAATAAGCACTTGGTCGAGGGATTGACTTCCGGGCTCTGCATACTCATTTATATGAGGATGGAATATAAGAGCGTTCACTTTTCTGCTCGCTAATTAAGCCCAAGGTGCCGAAGTTCATCCCGAGCAGCACACTACGTGCTCTTCTCATGACCCGTCAGTTTCTTTGGATGGCGTAAACCCCACAATTTAGCCTGAATTTCCAATGGTGTCTTTCCTCATAAATTGCAAAAATGCTTCATGTGAAGTAACCTCCCTGAAATTGCAACAATGGAACCGCTTCCCTCGAAACTTGTTTTCAACTCAGTTCATACCGGCCTCATGATGTCTATGACAAGCTCAGTTTTTTTTTTTATTTCGAGTTAGCTTGCTCACGGAATACAGGCGGCATCCAGCATATGTGAAAGAAATGCCGGTGTTATATGAACACAGACTGCTCAAAACATTGAATTGCGTGTCAGTTAGCCATTATTTATTTATTTATTTATTTATTTATTTATTTATTTATTTATTTATTTGTTCATTTATTTATTTTTGTTTTTTTTGTTTATTTATTTATTTATTTATTGTTTATTATTTATTATTTATGAGGGACCCTTGAGGTCCCGTGAGGGACCTCAAGGCACCCTATAAGGCACCCAATAATCGTAATCGTAATCCTCAGAGTGTCCCGTGAGGGACACTCTGAGGCTAATAAATGAATACAAGGCGTGAATAAATAAATTAATAATGATAATGCTTTGTAGTGGTATATTCCTGCTTGGGATATTGATTCTCTTTTTTATCTACCAATTATGATCTCTCTTGAAACTATCGACCTTTCTAAATCGATGACCTTGCTTGCAAATATTCAGAATGTCCGCTACAATATAGGCTGATTCAAAATAAGAATCATCATCATCATCATCATCACCATCAGCCTATATTTTATGCAAAATAAGAATCACGTGCGCATAAATTGCGACGACAATAAACAAAGAAACAAGAGTCGCTTGTATACTTATGTTATGTTGTACAATAACGATGCAAAATGTTGGGAACAAGCAAATATTTCCTACCATCCTGATACCATGGTGCATACATGTTGTAGACTACGCACATACACTGTGTGCAAAAGTGTGTAGCATGCCCGGACGACTTGCGTTAAGAGCCTTTCCACCAGTGCTGCCAACCCGAGGGAAATTTCCCTAAATCAAGGAATTTTAGGTCTTCTTTACGACAAACTTTTTATATCTAGAGAGAATTTGTGAAGGAAACAAACTTTAGTAGTGCAAAAACTTGCGTTGCAACATTATTTAAGCTCGACCGCAGCGACTTCATCAGTAAAATTTATAAAAACGAGCGTGGCAGTGAATTTAAGGTATACTTTCGCAGTATCATAACAAACAAGTTTATCTCTAGGAAAAGTATGTTCTCAAAGTAAACAACTGTATCCTAGAATAAGCAAATAAAATATAAGCAATTCCATTACCTGATTTAGGAAAGAACTGACTTCAGGGGTTTACAGCACTGCTTCCCACCGCGGAAATATCAGCTTTCCGGGGTTACCGCTTAAGAACCGACTAGAATGCCCACGCTTTACTGCTGATAAGCAGGCTACGCCAAAGTCTTTGCAAGGAAGGGGTAACTGAATTACCCACTGCATTAACCATTAGAGCTCCACCGGGAGCTCTACCATGTGGTCTAGCGATCACAAAGGCCTTCATATCGATCGAAATATTCCTAACCACAAAACTAATAAAATTTTGTCGTGGGTACGTGGCAGTAAGGAAAGCATTGCAGAAGCATGCCTCTCAGCTACACTCTGAGAACAGCGGCGCCCTTTGGGACAATTTTTTTTGCCAGCACAATAATCGTAATCTGTGTTGCGTGGCTTTCCTGTCTTTAACGCTGTGCGCCCAATACTTCCAGGACACGAACGGCAAGAGCATTATCAGCGTGACACAGCGTTCTCGACAGGAAAGTAGCAAGTGCAGAGTTTTCAAGAAAGGAAACGCAAGCAAGACAGACGACTATTATTGTCGTATGGCAGAAATGCACCCCAAAGTGTGCAACTGGTTCTAGAGTGTAAATGATTCGCTCCTCGGGACAGTGAGCCACGCTTACGGCCCCGACCTAAAGCGCTGGCAGAGAAGCCCTTCCGTAAAACAAAATCCTTGCGGACATGTTGCATGACCAGGTACATAAAGTTCGGCTTCGTCAAACTACAAACAAGTGAGGAGACAATCAAAGTGAGGATGGACAATGGTTTCACTTTTTTTGTAGAATAATGTAAACACTGAAAAATAATTGTTGGAATTAAAGTGTGTTTCAACACAAATTGGCAGATTGGTTTTAAATCCTGAACGCCTAATCAATAACAATCAGTTGAGGAAATGTGGGAGACTGCCTCGTCAAGGAGAGTGCGAGCCAAATCAACGTGGCCCCCCTAGCAAGGCTTCATTCACTTTATTTCTCTACAAAATCACGAAATTTGAAAGTTTAAAGGGAATCGTGATAAAAGGACTTCGTTGGCAATGCGCAATAATTCTTTGCCATATAAGAACCTTGATTTGTCGCACCAATGTATGACAACTTAAGAAATTATTAATAAAAAAAGAGCACAAGTAGGAATCTATTAACATTTTTTAAGCAGTTTTGGCAATTTGCATTATTTGTTACAATGACACCCGCCATGGTTGCTTAGTGGCTGTGGTGTTGGGCTGCGAAGCACGAGATCACGGGATCGAATCCCGGCCACGGCGGCCGCATATGGATGGGGGCTAAATGCGAGAACACCCGTGTACTTTGATTTGGGTGCACGTTAAGGAACCTCAGGTGGTAGAAATTATTCCGGAGTCCCTCACTACGGCATGCCTCATAATCAGATTGTGGTTTTGGCACCTAAAAACCAATAATTTTATTTTGCAATGAGAAACACATGATTATTTTATGGTTAAATACGCTCGACAAATGAACGCGATGGTTATCGCGACAGTTATCTGTCGTTACAAACGTTTAACCCACGCGCGCCCTATACACACGCCAAGATACGGTATGTCTCTGCGCACTTAGAAGTGTCACTAGTGTAACAGCCATAACTCGTGTTTACAGCTACCGTTTTAGGGACAGGCGGAGATGACGGCTGCGTTTCATTTATGGACCACGTTAAGGGTGACACAGAGTGCGACGGTAGCAAGAAAAGCCCTTACTCGTGCCCTTGATATCAGTTCTGCTCGCAGCGTTATTTTTAGTCGTTTTACTTGCTATAAACATCGGCACAGTCAGCGTATGACGTGGTGTTCTCCCTCGAGGCGTAAACCACAGAACTGGCCATAACGCTGACGTACGGCCTTTCAGCGAAGGAGCGCCCTGTGCCTTATAAATGCGTTTCAGCCCTATGCCGCTTTGTCTGTTTGTGTTTACTACAAAGACGGTTAACGTGCTTGACATTAGTGACGATGAAGAAAAAAAAACATATAGTCAGAGATAGTGGCGCTACGAAATTGAGCGAGCGAGACAGAAAGTCCCGCAAGCAGCCAGCTGTTTTCATATTCTTACGGCCTCGGGAGAGGGTTAAGGGAGCGTTTAATGATTAAGGCACAAAGATGTAGCTCCTTGGGCTATGTTGGCTGGTGTCAGTCGTAGGAGCAACGTCGTCTTCTTCTTTCGCTTGCCTCACTTTTCACTGGCAGTGGCACGGCGTAACATTCCTCCTCTCCCAGATGAACCCCGCCGGGCAAGTCACTCCTGCTTCCTTCGTGTGAACGGCTTCAAGCGGGCAACGTGCGTCACCTCAGTCTTACATGAACGACGGCCATTTGAAGTGAGACGTGCAATTGTGTAGTTCACTTCGCTTAGACGATCGAGGATAACGTACGGCCCGGCATAGTCTGCAAGTAGCTTTTGGCTCAAGCCACGTCGGCGTATTGGAGTCCACAGCCACACGGGTCACCGGGAACGTAGGTAACATGCTGGTGTTGACTGTCGTAGCGTGTTTTAGATTGGTCTTGCGCGGCCAATGTACGTAAGCGAGCAAGTAGACGAGCCTCTTCTGCGAGACACAATGTCTCTGCGATAGACAAATCGTCATGGATCACAAAAGGAAAGATATTGCCCAGAATATGACGAGGTTGGCGCGCGTAAAGAAGAAAGAAAGGGCTTAAACCGGTCGTTTCGTGTTTCGCAGAGTTGAAACGTCACGAACGGTAATACTTCATCCCAGTTCTTGTAGTCCGAAGCAGCGTACATTGATAACATGTTGATCAACGTTCGGTTTGTGCGTTCGGTGAGGCCATTAGTTTGTGGATGATAAGCAGTTAAGTGTCGGAACTTGGAGGCACACGAACGCAGCAATTCTTACACAACATCGGCAATAAATTGTTGACCACGGTCACCTATTATCACTTGAGGTGGCCCGTGTCGGAGTACGATTGAATAAAGCATAAAATCAGAAACCTGTGCTGCAGTGGCGTAGTAAAGGGCGGTGGTTTCACAATACGGCGTCAGGTAGCCGGCACACACAATTATCCACCAGCTGCCTCTTGAAGAACGCCGAAACGGCCCGATCAGGTCTATGCCTACTTTTTCAAAAGGGGAACTGGGGGGCTTTACTGGATGTAGGTGACCGACTGGAGCTGAGGTTGGTCGCTCGTGGCTCTGACACTGTGTACAATTGGCCACATATGTGTCAATTGTTTTGCGCTTTTGAGGCCAGTAGAATCGTTTCTTTGAGCGACTAAGTGTTCGCGCGGTCCCTAAGTGACCAGAGGTCGTGTCATCGAGCGTAACGCGCAGAACAGATGTTTGAAGAGACTGCGGAACCACCAGTAGAAAACGGGCACCCGTCGTTGATATGTTCCTCTTGTTAAGAAGACCATCTCGGACGCAAAATCAGGCTTCGGATATAGGCCCCTGTGTGGCAGAGAAAAAAGCGTTCAAGCTTAGGCCTTTGCGCTACTCTGCGGCGAATGTCAAGGCATCAGGAAAGTCAGGCGATAGCGAAGTGATAAGGTGGTCAAAGTTTTCGGCTTCACAGTCCGTTGTACGCTGTGGCATCCTAGAAAGGCAATCCGTGTCAGCGTGTCGACGACCACTCTTGTACGAAATAGTGAACACATATGCCTGTAAACGAAGGTTCCATCGCGCGAGGTGACCGGATGGGTCACGAAGATTGACCAGACAGCACAGAGAATGGTGATCTGTGACGATGGTGAACGGGCGACCATATAGGTACGAGCGAAACCGCTGCACGGCAAGTACTACCGCTAGGCATTCTTGTTCCGTCACAGTGTAGTTGCGTTCCGGCTTGCTTAAAGAACGGCTTGAGTGCGCGACGACATGTTCTTTGTTTCTAGAGCGCTGAACGAGAACGGCACCGATGCCGACGCCACTTGCGTCTGTGTGAATCTCCGTTGGAGACAAAGGATCGAAGTGCCTGAGTATTGGCTGTGAAGTTAACAAAAACTTCAGCTGGCGAAAAGCGAATTCACACTCAGGAGTCCACTGAAACGGAGTGTTCTTACGCAGAAGATTCGTCAGGGGTTGGGCGAAATCCGCGAAACCGGGTCTGAACCACCGGAAATATGAGCAGAGCTCTACGAAGCTACGAAGCTGTTTGACAGATTGAATTTGCTCGAATTATTCAACGGCTGCCGTCTTCTGTG
Source organism: Dermacentor silvarum (assembly GCF_013339745.2). NCBI lineage: Eukaryota > Metazoa > Arthropoda > Arachnida > Ixodida > Ixodidae > Dermacentor > Dermacentor silvarum. Next base: position 47,465,634 of record NC_051160.1, read on the forward strand.
GGTCATGTCTAATTCCATCTTTATCGACGAGATGCCCTAACACCACTGTTTGGCGCTCGCCAAAATTACATTTCTTTGAATTCAGCTCAAGACCAGCTTCAACGATACAGTCGAGTACAATATTGAGACGAATGTTGCGCTCCTGAAATGTGCAATAAAAAATTACGGCATCATCAAGGTAGCACATACAAATCTGCCATTTTAAACCACGCAGAATATTGTCCACGAACCTTTCGAATGTAGCCGGTACATTGCACAATCCGAACGGCATTACGTTGAATTCGTACAGCCCGTCCGGGTAACGAATGCCGTTTTTTCCTGGTCATCTGGGTGCATCAGAATTTGCCAATAACCGGCTCTCAGATCCACGGAAGAAAAGTAGGAAGCGTAATGCTGGCAGTCGATGGCGTCATCAATACGGGGCAGCGGATAGACGTCTTTCTTGGTTACGGAATTCAGTCGGCGATAGTCAACGCAGAATCTCCACGTACCATCTTTCTTCACAAGAATGACGGGAGCGGCCCAGGGACTCGCGGATTCTTGAATTACTCCCTTTCCTATCATCTCTTGCACTTGCTCGCTGATGATGTTGCGCTCAGATGGTGATACCCTGTAAGGTTTCTGCCGTACGGGATGCGCTGAAGCAGTGTTGATTCCATGACGTGTTCGAGACGCTGGAATTAAAGGCATTTTGCCGCTTTTTGAAAAGTCGAACACTTTCAAGTGCTTGGAGAGAACGCCCAGGAGTGTGTCACGGTCGCTTTGGCTGAGGATTTGCTGATCATTTGTAGAAGTTGTGAATCGGCTAAACCTTCAGAACCGAGATGTCCATTATCGCCTGTAGCATCAACAAGTGCAACCAGCGTCGTCGAGGATTCTGGTTTGAAGACAGCAAGTTTCATGCCACGAGGCAACACTGCAGGCTCCATTGAACTGTTGATTGTCGACACACCTGCGCGGCCCTCAACTACAGACACCACGCAATGGGTAACTAAAATGTTCTTTTTCACACAGGTCGCATGAATCGGTTCAAGCGTTGCGTCAAACATGACAAGGTCGTTGCTACAACAGGCTACTGGAACGCACACAGCAGAAAAGGCAGGAATGACCGTGTCCTCGGAGACAAAAAAGATGCATTCATCACGGAATGAATTTTGCAATAGCGCAGCTGGGAAACTACCATGCACGGAAAGGTGCCCACTTCTACAGTCAACAGTTGCCCCACACTCCCAGAAAAAATCCATGCCCAATATTAACGTCATGCGTTGATCGTGCAATAACCACGAATTCTGTGGGAAACACCTTGCCGCACAAAGACACGTCCACAGTGCAAACTCCCACCGGACACAACGCATCACCGCTGACACCGCGGAATATCGCACCACCGCATATACAAAACACCACTTTCAGTCCTAGAAGGTTCTTGAAATTCACACCCATCACAGAAATTGTCGCGCCTGTATCCACAAGTGCCATGGTAGGTACGCCATCAAGAAGTACATGAACTTTGTTCTTCAGCATAAACACTGACGGGGGTATATCTGTTGAAAGTGTCTGGTATCTTGCGGCCTCACGCCCATTGGCCGCGCCGACTAGTTTTCCGGTGGCGGCGACTGCGTGCGTCGCCGCGGCGATGGGGATCGTCGAGCACGTGGGGCTGGTGGCGGCGTTAAGCTGCGATCAGAGGCCGGTGAGGGGTGGCGTAAAGTGGTGGGCGTGCGTGGTGGACGTGGCGTAAAGAACGGACGGTCGAAAGACTGGGGAGACATGAGCAAGGGATCTCGCTGGTATGTTGGGGGGTTGTTGCAAAATCGCGAGATGTGACCCGGGACGCCGCAGCTGTAACACACCGGCGGAGGTCGAGACACCCGTGGCAGCTCGGAGTGACCAGTCCTGTCAGAAGGCATTGGGTAGCAGTATCGCTCTTCATGGGGACGGTAGCCAGCCGACGTTCGTTGAGTGAAACGAGGTGAGCGAAAACGCCGTTCGTAATTCGAAGGTGTCCCATCGGAGTACTCAAGCGATCGCAGTGTGCCTTGGCATTCATCTACGCCTGCTGCAATAACTGATGGCTGCCATGGGGCCGGAGCGGCTGGCGTTCGCGCGCGTGTTGTCTCTCTTGCATAGCCGTCCTGAAAGGCGCTGGGGCAATGAGAGATTTGCTGACATCGAAGCAATTCTTCCCGTACAATCTGGCGTATTGTCAACGTGAGGTCATTAGGCGACATAGTGTCGACACTAGCCACTGTTGGGAGGTTTGACAGACGGCCAAATTTAAGAGCTATCCGTCACATCTTCAGCGTTTCAAATGTGTTACAGTGCTGCATCACGTCAGACACGGAGTTCTGGTTTTCTTTGCCAATCAAGAAATTGTAAACGTCTTCGGCTATCCCCTTCAGAACGTGTCCAACCTTCTCATCTTCAGTCATCCTAGGATTCACTATCTTGCACAGCTTCAAAATTTCTTCTATAAATGTGGTACATGTCTCCCCTGGAAGCTGTGCCCTCTGAGCCAATGTCTGCTCCGCTCGCATCTTCTTCGCGTTAGAATCGCCGAAGCACTTGTGTACTTCCTCAACAAAACGCTCCCAAGTGGTGAACATGTCCTCGTAGTTTTCATACCACATGAGAGCAGTGTTCGTCAGTGAAAATACATGACTGAGCTGCGCTGCTGAGTCCCAGCCGTCGCTTCTGCTCACACGCTTATAGTTCTTGAGCCACTCGTCAAAGTCTTCCCCTGAGCTCCGACCAAAGTTTGGCGGCACTCGGTAGTACGGCCAGGGACCCGTAGGAGTTGCTTCCGATGCATCAGAGGTTTGGAGTTGGGAGATCATCCCGATCGGCGAAGGCGGAAGTCCGGCAAGGCGGCGGCTGCGGCGAAGACTAGGGAGTAGAGTTTCCGTCGTTGAGTTCGTATTACCCAGCACCGTCCACCAATCTGTTACGGCCTCGGGAGAGGGTTAAGAGAGCGTTTAATGATTAGGGCACACAGAGGTAGCTTCTTGGGCTATGCTGGCTGGTGTCAATCGTAGGAGCAACGTCGTCTTCTTATTTCTCTTCTTTCGCTTCCCTCACTTTTCACTGGTAGTGACACGGCGTAACAATAAGTCATTTAAGCAGTGGACGCAAATGCTGTTACGATGGGCGCTTGACGCGGCTTCGTTGAAAACGATAAGGTTTTCTTTATTATCGTAGTCAGCCCCGCTGTGTACTCAGTAGCATACAAGTTTTGCTTTTGCGACTCAGCTGTCTCTAATGGGGCTAAACGCAAATACCAGAAAAATAGTCGGATTGTTTTGAAGGCCCCGTCAATAAATATAGTTACGGTATCGTTTAAGGAAAAGAAGTTAAACTTACATCGTTTTATACGTACGATGACATTTAGACCATGGTTGGTTATAGTAGACATTCGCGAGAAATCATCTCAGATGGTTTTCGATAAATTCCTGCTGTAAAATCATCTGTGAAACTTCGAATTTATTAATGTAAAAATCATATGCACAAGCTAGCCACATTCTGTTTATTGCTTGATTTAAGTACAGCTCAGAAAAGCTGCCGGGAACTTAATAACAAATGGTTGCTAGAGCCGAAGCCTATCAAGGCCATTTTATGCAACCACTAAAGCTATGTGCCAATTAATACATACCTTCCAGATAAAAATACTTATGAAGATTTTCGTGTTGTTTTTAAATGAAATCATTGCAATCGTCCTTCGTATAAACGCGATTGGGATCAAGGATATTGCTGCATTATCCGCCTGCTGCCTAAAGCCTGACTTTCGTGCCCGATGGAAAGCCTGACTTTCCCTGTGCCCGATGATGATAACGTCGCCACACCTGTTCCTGATGTCCTTTTTATGCGCAATATCACTGTGCCCCACTCCGTCGTAACCATCACCGATAACCGCATATGCCTCCCCGTCATCAATTTTGGCCTGACAAAGCAAGTTCTACACCAAGGCATATCGGTTGCAACGCTGCGTGCTATAGAAGATGACCACGTCACGACGTTTGCAGTAGACGTCTTCTGTTTCGATTCTTCACCATGTCCACATGATGCTATTTGCCCTGACGCAACATTTAGTCGCATGATTGCAGCGGACCTATTGCCTGAACAAGCAGCAGCTCTGTGTCGCTTTTTCATTTCCTACCACGACATCTTCGACCTCAACAATCTACAATTGGACCAGACTTCAATTTTTAAGCATCACATAAACACTGGTGATGCCCGCTCTATTCATCGCCGGTCATATCGAGTTTCTGTTTAAGAGCGTAAGGTTATTAAAGATGAAATGAATAGGATGCTTGCCATAGGTATTGTTGAACACTCGTCGAGCCCGTTGTGCTTGTTAAAGAGAAAGATGGCAGATGGCATTTCGCGTAGATTATCATCATCTAAACCGAATTACCAAAAAAGACGTCTACCCCTTGCCTCGTATTGACGACGCCCTCGATTGTATCCATGGTGCCAACTACTTTCACCAATAGACCTTCGGTCTGGTTATTGGCAAATTTCTGCGGACGAATAGGACCAATAGAAGACCGCGTTCGTCACCCTTGATGGTCTATATCAATTCAAAGCTATGCCATTCGGTCTACGTAACGCCCCAGCAACGTCGGAACGTATAATGGACTCTGCTTCAAGGGTTCAAATGGTCAAAATGCATCTGCTACCAAGACGACGTTCTTGTATTTTCATCTACGCTTGAGACACTCCTTGAGCGCTTATCAGCTGTTCTTCAAGTCTTCCGCGAGGCTGGGCTGCAACTAAATTCATCGAAGTGTCACTTCGGCCATCGGCAGAGTACAGTGCTGGGCCACCTCATCGACGCTTCCAGTATTCAACCAGACCCGGTGAAAATTCGTGCTGTCACGTCTTTTCCTGTAGCTCAGTTTGTCAAAGACTTCCGAAATTTTGTAGGACGCGGCTTCTACTTCCGACGGTTCGTTAAAGACTTCGCAGCCATTGCCTGACAACTTACTAATCTTCAGAAGAAGGTGCTGCCGTTTACGTGGGGTCCCGCTCAAGCCGCATTTGCCCACCTGACCTACATCTCACCACGCCCCCTATACGGGCCCACTTTGACCCGTCCTCTCCTACAGAGGTTGGTACCAATGCCCATGGTTACGGTATCGTAGCCGCCTTAGCCCAAAGCCAAAGCCAACAGGGACGTGATTGTGTTATCGCCTACGCTAGCCGCCTCCTCATAGCAGTGGAGCGCAACTATTCGATTACAGATCGTGAATGCCTGGCTCTCGTCTGGGCGGAATCCAAATTCCGCCCGAACTTGTATGGCACGCACTTCTCTGTAATCACGGACCACCACGCGCTTTGCAGCTTTCCTCACTCAAGGATCCTACCGGCCGGCTTGGTCGCTGGGCTCTGCGGCTGCAAGATATCCCTATGCAATAGTGTACAAGTCAGGCCAATTACATCAAGACACAGACTGTTTATCACGCTATCCAGAGGACGAACCATCCGCCGACCCTGACACCGATGCCGACGCTTGCGTTTTCTCCATTTCTCAGCTGCTACACGTCACCGACAAGCCACACCGTGATGCCACCTTGCGCGCCATCACTGATCGCTTCGAATCTTCGCCAGCTGATTCGTCCCTTCACTTGTTTGCTCTCCGGAATGGTTTAATGTAACACCACAACGTACACCCCGACCGCCCTGCCCTACTCCTCGTCATTCCTAAGCACCTCCGGTCTGCTGTTCTCCAATAACTTCATGACTTACCAACGGCAGTTCACCTCGGCGTTTCCCGCACCTAGGACCGGATTCGCCGATGCTTCTTTTGACCAGGGCTTGCCCTCTCCGTCCGGAAATACGTTGCGGCGTGTGAAGAATCCCAGCGCCGAAAAACACCATCGACGCTCCCTGCCGGGTACCTTCAACTACTCGACATTCCTTTGGAGCCGTTCCTTCGCGTTGGCTTGGGCTTACTTGGCCCTTTCCCGCTATCAACGTCTGCCAACAAGTGGGTCGCTGTGACGGGAGATTACGCCACGCGCTATGTCATCACCCGAGCGCTTCCAACAAGCTGCGCCACAGATGTCCGCGATTTTCTTTTGCGCGACGTGATTCTGCACCGTGGAGCTCCACAACTGCGTATTGACCGTGGTCGGGCATTCCTTTCTGAAGTCATCGCCGACATCCTGCAGTCCTGCTCAACCAGGCACAAACTGACTGCGTCTTACCATCCACAGAGTAATGGTTTTACGGAGCGTCTGAATCGAACCCTAACAGACATGCTTGCAAAGTATGTCTCGTCCGACCATACTGATTAGAGCCTTGCCCTACCCTATGTCACATTTGCCTACAATTCTTCGTGCCACGACACTGCCGGTTATTCCCCAGTTTTTGTGTTGTTCGGCCGAGAACCCACTTTGCCACGCGACACATGCCTTCCATCCGCCGCAGCAGAGACCTGTTAAGATGCACTTGACACCATCACCAGGGCAGCCCAAGCACGCGAAATTGGCCGCGCTCACCTCCTGACCTCCCAAGAAAACCAACGGTGTTTGTACGATCGTCAACATAGAACGTTCACTTTTCGCCTGGATCTCTGGTACTCCGCTGGTCCCCGACTCGTTACGTTGGCCTGTCAGAAAAGCTCATGTCTCGGTACACAGGTACATATCGAAGGCTGCGTGCCGTTACTATAGTTTCTTATGAAACCGCTTCACTCGGTACCAGTGCCTCATCTGCCTCGAATTTGACTGAAGTTGTGCATGTCGACGCCTCAAACCGTATTCCTCTCCTGGTACCACCGATATTTAGACGCACCGGGACGGTGCTTCTGCCGCCGGGGATAATGATGGATGCGTAATGCGTGTTTCTTGTGCACTATGCGCGCGGGCACCCCGACGAAGAAGACGAACTGCTTCTTGCTCTCCAGCTGTCGTCTGAACTGACTAGCGCTGCAGTTGTCTTGTGTAAATATACTTTGTAAATAGTATCCGGTGCTTAATCCTTCGTTCATGTAACAATATTATGAGGAACGACAAAAATGCACATAACATAGACAGGAATCAAACGACTTCGCTAGGGCATGCTTGCCCTAATGATTTCTTTTTTTTTGTTTTTGTTGTCGAGTCAGCGAGAAAAGCTTATAATTGATGTTGTTTCTTGTGGCCTATACGATCAGAGATGGGCAAGGTTAATGATAATCGTTAGCTTCCGTCACTCTTTCTTTCCAGAAAGTGCGCGGCGCTGAGAAGTCCTTTTTTGTGCCTTGAACTATGGTTCTATCGAGAGCAACGAGCTAAGGACAGCAACCCGACGCATTATAAGGCTGCGCCACAATTTCACCGGATATGTGCCGCATTTCAATGGACGCTTTCACGCCAACGCTTTAGCGAGCTGTGTAACGAATGCACTGGGTATTCAGGGCACACACTGTGAGTGTGTGCCACTGAATGGGCGACAAGCGAAGGAACAATTCTCAGCGTTCGCAGGCGCCGCCGTGCCACGCGTGTCGTCTTGGAAGCCACGTGCGCACTTCTCGGCACTTCCACCAGATGACGCAGTGAGTGCTGAAAGAAGCACGAGAATGGAGTCCGGTTTCAGCACGACGCGTTTCTCGGCGTTCGCACGCAATGGCGCGCCATGCCTCTCGGAGGCCAGCCACCGACTTCGTGCCGGTGGCGTCACATAGCGCCGAATGTTCTTAGCGAATCGCGAGAGAGGAATTCTGCGCCCCTACACGCCTCATGCGTAACTCGTTTAGACGGTGGCACTACGTTGTTTCTTTATATTGATTCAATGCTACATGCAGTGTGGTCGACAGTCATGGTGAGATCGGTTTCACCGCTTTTATTAATTTTGTGCGAACCGCCCAACTCTTGACCGATCCCCCTACAGTGGGTACGTTTCACTTGTGCCGAGGAACAGCAATAACAACATGCTCGTCGTCTTGTTTACGATTGCTAGCGATTGTCCCGCGGAAGGAAATTTCACAGCCACGCCAGGTGCATGGCCTGTCGAGAGCTCGTGCAGCCTTATCGCTTAACTGTCCTAATGTGGGCGCCCAAAGCACTTCGGCCTGAACCAGGTCAGCAGCTTGAGCGCAATCCTATCGACTGCAAGCTGTCCAGCGAGTAGTGCCAGTAACTAAAGGTGCATCGAAATCGAGCCTGTCATATACAGGACACCTCGGAGGTAAGACAATTTGGCAAAGTTGGCTGAGTTTGCTGGTCTTTAAATGCCTTGCACGTCAGCGATATACTTAGCCGTGCGACGCTCGCTAATAATCGCAATATAGGTGAGAACGTTTAGCAAGCGATACTGGCTATTACTTCTAAGGTTTCCGTGTCCACATTAATCTAGGGAGCGTAAATCACGTCGTTCGTAGAGCTGCAATGCAACCTCCGAAGATTTTGCCTGTGGGTAAAAGTAAAGGGAACAGGACAAAGGAGAACGCAACGAGGACAAGCGCTCTCCTCTTTGTGTTCATACATCACTGCATCTTTTCTTCGCCAAGACGTCGGCACTTACTCCACAGTACTTGGGCGCGCCATCTGAATGGGCGATAAAATCCACACTAATACAAGTATGCTCTCGGAGCACGCCTTTTATTGTTTACGACGCTTTGATCTTCGAACTTATATTTGTTTGGTGTGAGCGCCAGTGAACGCGTAGGAGCTCAAAGCATTTATGTTGTCGGGAAAGACCGTAAATATATCGGTAAAGTTGAGAGGTTTCTCGTGTCACTTATCTTTTCCTGTTCGCATTCATTTATTCCAGCAGGGCCTCACTCATGCAGAGGATTCGGGCAGTCGTAGAATCACGTCAAATCACACGGCTGCAGGTAACTGTCAATAACAAACATGAACGAGAAGAAAGGGATCAGAGGGGCCCATTTTATTAATGATGTCGTAAAAAGCCAACAAACATGACAACTTATGTTGCTTATGGTGTTTGTTGGCTTCTTATATAATAACAAACATGGCAACAGTCGTAGGTAAGGTTACGACAAAAGCAATATCGGGAAATCCGTTTCTTTTATCTCGCTTAGGAAAGATGATAGCTATTGGTATATATTACGGATCATCGACAGAGATGTATGGCAAGTGTAGCCCTACTAGGCCTGTGTTTATTTTACAGTGAAGCTGTATATGGCTAGGTTCTGCCGGATCGCGTCCGCAGACAAAACGACGCGCAGAACAACAATTTTCGGCGGTGAAAACTCGCGTCTCGTTTACTTGGTATATGCCAGAATTGGCATTGAAGGGTACGTATGTATGACTAACATAAGTGACAGGTCATGACATCAATAACATCACAGGCTGGTCAGTTACGTCAGATTGCCGATAATAAAATCATGTGTGGCTCACACCTGCTTTTGATAGGCGGGTATGAGCCACGGACAAGAAAGAAGAAAGAAATAAAAAAGAAAGAAAGGCAGAAAGAAAGAAAGAAAGAAAGAAAGAAAGAAGAAAGAAATAAATAAAGAAATCCCCTGTGGCTCCTACCGGGGCTGCACATTTCAGCTTCGCTGGTTTACGATGTGTACGGGGTGAATGGGAGGTGAATATTTTCTGCCATAGAACAGTTGTCATATATTTGTGTTTTTATCAATGATAGGTTTACTTGATACTTTGCCACCGCACGCTGCGACTAAAATTGATATGATAGCGATAAAGAAAGTTGGGCAAATCTGCTGCGGCTTCGGAATCATATTTTCGGCTATCTTGAGGAGAGTTGGGATGAATGGTTAGCCATAGGAAACATACAGAAAAGCAGAGGCACGCAACAAACTACACTCCTGGAGTTTTACGGAAACGTACTCCGACATTTCTATAGTGTTATCTCATATGCGTTTACAGCCAAAATAATGTTAGCACATGCGTATAAATCCTTGAAAGGCCGGACTCACATTCAGTTTAACAGCTGTTGTTAGCGGGCATCTTTTGTATAAATTTAGATTATTTTAAGTGTTTTGCTTTTTTCACAAGTACCTACAGCTCTTCAACAGGCACTGCAGTGACAACAACGTTCAGGCGCTGTGGTTTTTTGTTATGTCGACTGCATGGAATTGTGGCGGTTAGATGTTAGCCTTTCTCCTTTTTTTGCATAGATAATTCCAAAGTGAGAACACAAGCTGTAAAAATTAGGTAGCTGAACACCTTACAAATTCCGCGTATATGTGATAACAATGTAGGTGAGAACTTTTCGAACAAGTGTGAAGCAGACGATATTACCTACTATTTCTAGGTTACTGACAATTCTTTCCCACTCTATATCATGCGGAACGCTCCTCCGCCGTTTACATTCCAAGCTTCCGAATATCGGATTCACCAAAACTTGCCCAGAGCTTGATTCTCCACAAAAAACTAGCTTCTCGCAACGCAACCAATGAGAATTTGAATTTTGGCTAGCATGTGAGCCTTTGTACTGGTTCCATGGCGCCTTATCTTCGTGTTCGGAATACTATTACCTATCTGCGTGCTCTTGTGTTTTCGTTCACGCTACCATACTCTTTTCGCTGTCGGTGCTTTACATATAGTCTCTGTGACTTGTCATCTTGTTCTTTGTTTCATCTTTGCTGCCGTTTTTGTGGCTTTTAACTTTTGTTTCCATGCCCATCTTACCAAAAAGCAGGCAGACGTCAGGCTTCTATTCGCAGCAGTTTCCAGCCTGCTCCATCTATGTTTAAAGCGAAACTTTGTTTTTTTGTGTGTGAATCATATTGGACTTTCCTGACCCTGCCTGCTGGCTTAGTGATACGACGGTCTTCCTGAATTACTCAGTGATAAAAACAAATTGGGCTCAAATATTCTCATTGCAACATCTCTACTTCTTCAAGAGCACATATAATATAATAAAGCTAACCTTTCCAACATTTCTACGCCAACTTTTCAAACCATTCGGCCACAATCGTGTGAAAAACTTTATCATGCCAACCCCAACTATCTCTTAGAGATGATCGCCTTCTGTCGATGACGATGATGAGTTGCATGCTATGAGACGTGCTCAGAAAAGAAAGATTGGCCAAGATGCGGCGGTACATATAAAAATAAATAAGAAGAAATCAGGAAATACAAGATAATATAACAATCCTCACATTCCATAGCATGGGCGAGCGAGAGCACATGCATGTGTGCAAGTGCACTTACGCAAGACCCACAGGAATTAAATGAGCAAATTTACAACATTTCGTAAACCACTTCACTAAATCTATGCCTCAAACAGATTTCAAAATGTACGTTTTATCCGCCATACCTTATTTACCTCTTTGCCCATTGCGTGGTGTTTTCCTGTTGAATTCTATAATAATGTCTCGTAAAAATAATAAGAACAATATTAGTCATAATCATTTATTACAATAAAATAATAATAATGCGGTTGTTATGAACAATTTACTTTATCAGGCAATTGACTGTTGCAAAAATTGGTATGGAATCGCAGAGGATGGCTTCAGGAGCGCATTTCGAATTTCGCTCGTAACATGATTCATGCTTTATGTCAGATATTAATTACTTATTTCTTCTTTTTCTGGGGTTTTACGTGCCAAAACCAGTTCTTATTATGAGGCACGCTGTAGTACAGGGCTCCGGATTAATTTTGACCCCTGGGGTTCTTAACGTGTACTACACCGCAAGCACATGGGCCTTTTTGCATTTATATGGAGCTAGATTAGTAGATTACACAAAGACAGACGAAACAGTTGACCTAATGCCTTTAATTTCAACGCTCTTTGATGGTGAACACAGGACACATTGATGAGCTAACATGCAAAGTTCATCTCATAGGGGTGTCAATAAATACTTTTTAGACAAAGCGTATCTGAAAAAAAACAACACCTTACATGTCGTACGGCAGCACCAGTTTCACACCTTAAGATGTGTCATAAAAGTCATAATAAGAAAAGAACAAAGATTTGAGAAAATCAGAAAGAATTTTTTGCTTCACATTGGTGAGCATGTGTTAACCAGAACTGCGTGCAGAGTATTGAAGGGTCATTTATAAGCGCCTTTTCACAATACTTGCTTATTCGCACGAAAAACAAATGCTGCAAATATCTCTCTTAATACCATGATTCACCATTACTTGCCGGCGCTAGGTTCTGTGCATTAGAGCGTGAGTTTTTCCCAATGAGCGCCAGTCGTCGGCATTCGCTCGCGCGTGAGTGTTTAACGATAATTCTCGTCGGTCGTTGCATATAAATAAAGCGTAGAATCCCTCTGAAAGACCATATTTCCTGAGCAATATCGGACACACGAAAAATAAATGTGGTCATGGCGCAACCATGGATCATAATTTGCAAGCGCTTGACTTCTTGCAGAACTGCATTGCCTTTCTTTCGTACTTATGCAGCTTTAGATCCCTTTCTATTGTGAGATAAATACACAAGCCTCAGCTCACCCTTAAGTTTATTACGTAAAGCCCACTAAAGGCATACATACTAATTGAGAAATAAACGTGCAAAACACACATGCTCAATCTTCTATTGGCCCCACTATTTTAGAGACTATTACTAATAACAGAAACTACATAACGGGTGGTTTTATGACGGTAAATTGTAATATTGGTCTTTTAACGATGCGGACTATTCCCAGAAACTCCGAAATTAACTGTATTGTTGCTATGCCTTATTATTTTTTTTTGTTCAACTAAGAGTCTACGACCACTCACAAAAGACTGCTTTATTGCAAGAATGCAGTCATATCAGCAAGGTTATTGTACAATTATTTGTTGACGTTTTACACATTGTGAGGAAGCCGGGGAGAAAGTTGTTGGAAGTATTTCTTATTACGGTCGACAATCGGCAACTTGAAATCGGTTAATTTGACTTTCCCGCTTGATTTGAGCGCACTTCAACGCACTGGCTAGACACCATACCCTGTTATACGAGGAATACTTGTTTGGTTCTAATTCGAAAGTATGTCGCTAGGTTTAATTTGGTGACCACCACCAGGACCCCATCATTAAAACGTAAATTAAGTTATCAGGTTTTACGTGCCAAAACCACGACCTGATTATGAGGCACGCCGTAGTGGGGGACTCCGGAATAATTTTAACCACCTGGTGTCCTTCAACGTGCACCTAAATCTAAGTACAAGGGTATTTGCACGTTTGGCCGCTATCGAAATGCGGCTGCGTCATGCGCTTAGCTGTTATTAAAAGCTTGAAAGCACAGGAAATTAAGCGGACGGTGCTATTTCTCCTCTATAGGCGTGAAGCTGTTACAACTGAATTGATTTATGTTTCACTACCCATCCACTGCCGCTTGCTTGTCGTGTCGCGTTGAAAGAGCGATTAGACGTGTAGGTGCTCTCCATCTCATGCTGGTTGAGTCGAGCTCGAAGAGCACAAAAAAGAGGCATTAGAGACTGCTTCAAGCAATAAAAAAAATTTTGAGTTTGTTCATTTTGCCACAATTTGTTAAGTCGACTATTCGGTTAATGCCAACAATCCTTGCGGTGCAGCAAGGGTCCAATTAACGGGAATCCGCTCTACATCCAAATTAATCAATCACTCAGCACCTGAGTGGAGCGCAGATGGTGTGGTTCATTCAAACACGTTTATCCTTTCAACATCGCGCAGCAAATCATTTAAGATAATATTAAGCGCGCGAAAAATTTTCTCGCCGCCGCATGTCAACTGGTGATTTGCACGTGCAGCACAGATTTGTTGTAATCCGGCTACCGCTATATAAATCCGGCGAAGAGCAAATAAAATTCAGTTCACTACCATTAACCATAGGTTCACAAACACGTTTTTACACGTGGCGCTCATAGTTCAGTGGCAGATAAGTCTTAAGAAGAATGGCTCCTGATAACTAGCAGCGAGCAAGTATAAAAAAAGGATAGGTTTACATGCAGTACCATACGGGTGCTGGATCGCCATTTTATTGCGATAGCAATTATATGGAAACTCCAAAGCAGATTTCTGCCGTCGGCGTCGCCGTCGCCGTCGCCGTCGCCGTGAGGTTCCGTATGACGTCAATGGAGATGAAATCGTCGCCGCGCGCCGATGATGATAAGTGGTTCTTGAGGGAAAGGGAAAGGTTGGCGCTATCTTCTGCAGCCCTTGAGGGAGCACGGCTCAGCGCCGCCGAAACGCGCACGGAAGTGAACGTTTACAAACGATGTGGTATGGTTCGGGTGTTAGCCCGCAGCAAAAGCCATCCGCCCTCGCTAGCGCTCAATGCGAGTAAATAATGTTCGCTCGCGCTATGGGGGGTGAGGGCTTTGGTTCGGTTGTTGGACAAGACGGATTGAAAACGCAGGTTTCATTTCACCTGCTCTAATAATTTTTTTTACGTACTCTTCCCTAACCAGTTCGGGACTAAAATATAGGAGACCTAGGCTAACCAATTAGAGGATACTCTGCATTGGCTGCCCAGTTCTGGACTTGGCAGCATCTCTCTCTCACCTCCAGTGGGCTTAGCATCTGCGCACGCCTGTCGGCCTTGGTGGCGGCTGCTGGTTCCTCGGTCTCCCTTCGCGCAGGACGTCTGTGGCATGCGGTTTTCGCACCGCAGGCTGCTGCTGCTTGCTGACTCAGGTAGCACCTGCAGCTATGGTAAATTACTCGCAGCGCTAAATTCTTCGGTAAGGTGGGGATAGAAACTGAATTTGAAAACAGTAAGAAGAGAAGGAAAGATGAAAGAAAGAAAGAACAAGATGACAAGTAACAATGACTATATGCAAAGGTACGACAACGAAAAGAGTACGGTAGCCTGAACCAAAGCAGAAGACCCCGCAGAGAGGTAATAGTATTGCGAACACGAACATAAAGCTTCACGGAATCAGTAGAAAGGCTTACCGCTTGCCAAAGTTCAATAGCTCTTAGGTTTTCTTGCGAGAAGTGAGTTCTTGTGGAGAATCAAGCTCTCAGCAAGTTTTGGTAGCTGGACAGAACCAAGGTAAAGCTGTTTGAAGTCGCTGGGAGATGATCAGATTATTTCCTGCATTGTGCCTAATTACACAATTCGTCTTAATTAATATTCAACTTCTCTAATGTTAATTAGATTAAAAGTGCCAATGAGAAATTGGTAAAGCAACGTAAAAAACTGCAGATACAGCTTTCTTTGCGAAGTGCCTCGAGCGGCCAGTCCCAAACGATCAATGGAAAGCTGACTGAAACTATCAAATGTTATTGTTAGTATAAGCGAACGTGCATGTCGTTCGGGGCGGCGTTTCGCGGCATCTTATAGTACCAAATGAAGCAAAATTCGAAGCCTTAAACAACTTATGAATATATATATATATATATATATATATATATATATATATGCTTTTCCTATGCTTTCCTTTTTGTCACTGTCTGCTAGCTTCATATGACGGTGACGTAAGGAAAATAAGAAAACTGGGCCCCTGGGTTCCCGTTCTTTTCATTCATATACAGGGTGTCCCAAGTGTCATGTCCCAAGATTTTAAAAATATGCACATGTCACGCAGCTGGACAGAACCAAGGGAATGTTGTTTGACGTCACTTGGAGATACTCTGTATTATTTTCTGCATTCCACCTAATTACATAACTAGTCTCGATTAATTATTCAACTTCTCAAGTAATGTAATCAGATTAAAAGGGCCAAGGAGAAAATGGTGGAGGAATATGAAAAACTCCAGACACAGCTTTCTGTTGCTCAATACGTACGACGTAAAAGTCTTTTTCCAAGCATGAAAGAAGACCGCGAATGCGCGCAAAGTGCCTGGAGTGGCCAGTCCTGCGGCAATTTTACATGTATTCTCGGGCTTCTATTACGCTTGAAAAAACACTGGGAGCTGCATCGAACGATCCTGCCACGATAAGCCTGCACCTGAAAGAGCAGTGGATATTATAGTGAAAGTTTTACAAATGTTAGTATTGAGGGGTCTAATGTGAATTACTGCAACAGCTTTAGCGTGCGCCAATAGCGAAGAAAAATAAGGCTTTCTCCACCACAGGCCAAGAGGATTCAAACAAAACAAAACAACAGGAACAAAAAACTACTTTAGGTAGATTTAGCACCAGCTGAACCTTTATTACCTTTTTGCAGAGACCAAATAAAGTTCCCTGCAAGTATAAAAAAGCATAAAGTTTGCATGCAGTACCATACGGGTGCTGGAGCGCTATTTTTAGCGCGTTAACTTAGCACACACACCTGCAGCGCAAAGCACACGCTGCTTGAGGATAGGAAACATGCACGGAAGTGCACAAATACAAACGCTGTGGTATGGTTCGGTTGTTAGCCCGCAGCAAAAGCCATCTGTGCTCGCCAGCGCTCAATATACCAGTAAATTATGTGCGCTCGCGCTGTGGGGGGTGACGGCTTTGGTGCGGTGATTGGAAAAGACGGATTGAAAACACAGGTTTCATTTCACCTACTCTAATATTTTTTTTTAAATCAGAAGTATTTCTTGGCGAATATTTGCAACTTTGACAGTACATGTCTATCTATCTATCTATCTATCTATCTATCTATCTATCTATCTATCTATCTATCTATCTATCTAGCCGCCTACGTCATTGTGCTCTCATGGTCGTTTCGTTGACTTGGTATGTACAAAAATTCGCATACTATGACAAGAGTATATAACGAACATAAATAAAATGTCATGACATGAATGTCATGGCATGCGTGTCATCTGGGCCATGACAATGACTCTGAGAAAAAGATTACCACTCAAAAACCACTGAAATGGGTTCTGACGTGGGTACTAAGTGAAGGAAACACTGAAGGATGCTGGTAGAAGTCATAGTCATGACCATGACCGAGGAAAAAAGACAATGACGCAGCGAAAAAAAGATTATTACTCAAAAGCCACTGAAATGGATTCTGACGTGGGTACTAAGTGAAGGAAACACTAAAGGATGATGATAGAAGTCATAGTCATGACCATGACCGAGGAAAAAGACAATGACGCAGCGAAAAAAGATGAACACTCAAAAACCATTGAATTGGGTTCGGACGTGAGTACTAAGTGTAGGAAACACTAAAGGGGTGGTAGAAGTCCGTCATGAGCATGACTCAGCGAAAATGGCAATGACCCAGTGAAAAAAGATTAACACTCAAAAACCACTGGAATGGGATCGGACGTGGGCACTAAGCGAAGGAAACACTAAACGATTGTGGTAGAAGTCATAGTCATGACCATGACTCCGCAAAAATGAGAATGACTCAGCGAAAAGTGAATAACACGCAAAAACCAATGGAGTATGGGTTCCGATGTGGTACTAAGTTAAGGAAAAGGCTAAAAGTTGACGGTCGAAGTGATGAACATGACTATGGCTTTCGCCTTAAGGTCTCTTCATCATCATCATCATCATCAGCCTATATTTATGTCCACTGCAGGACGAAGGCCTCTCCCTGCGATCTCCAATTACCCCTGTCTTGCGCTAGCGTATTCCAACTTGCGCCTGCGAATTTCCTAACTTCATCATCCCACCTGGTTTTCTGCCAGGTGGGATGAGGAAGTTAGGAAATTCCCATTCATCAAAGTCACTCCCTCACCAGAACAGGAATTGGCCTCCCTGGTGCAGTATTCGGCCACTACCTCCCTCATGACTCCGACAATTAAGGTCTCTTAGGTGCAGCTAAAGGGACTCCTGAGGACTCGTGACATGAAGTTCATAACAGGCGTGTCATGTAGGTCATGAAAGAGCGACCTACGTCTTGGTGCTCTCATGGTCGTTTCGTTAACTTGGTAGGCTCCCCCACTGCTTCGCATAACATCGATTCCCACAGGGCGTGGGATCTGCCTTTTTTTACGTACTCTTCTCTAACCAGTATGGGACTAAAATATAGAAAAAGAAAACTGACCGACCTCCCGTTCGCAGTTAAAAAATGACAGTGGAAACGATTTCGAGCACCAAACTACCCTTTTCGATGACTGGCGCGAGCGTTCTGTTCTACGAAGCCACTTAGCCAGGCGCTGTTTGAAATGCAAAGGCAAGTTCCTGCTATAACATAAATGCAAATGCTAGCGCTAACGTCTAGGCCACTGATATAGCACGTTTCCGGGTAACACTAGCGATCTGAATATGGTGGCTAACTCGCTTCGTTCACCTTGTCCCTCCTCTTCACAGTTTATTTCTACTTCCCGTCTAGCGAAAGGCCACTGTTTCCTCACTTTATTTATTGATTGAAATGTTCCTACTTTCTCCTTGTCATTAGTCGTTTACTTTGTTCATCTTCAACGCTCTGGCCACTCGAACACGTTTTGTGCTGGGTTGCACTGTTACGTGCACTGCATCTGTACGCTGGTGAATGAACGAAATATTCACATCTTCAGAATGTGCACTCCTTCGCTCAGGAAGCACATTTATTCTTGAATATGTGTTCCCACTGGCTGAAATGTGTCCTCTACGGTAGCGTCCTTTACCCAGAGCTGTGTCAAAACTTTCTACTGCTGGAAGTTTTGGTGCGTCCAAACTTTTATCGAAAGTATCGCATGCAAGAGCAAATAAAATCGGCATGGCCGAACGCTGAAATAGGTAGTTTGATCTGCCTCATTCAACTTACCATCAGGCCAGTACTGGCAAATGCGCTTTAAGGCGGATGCTCTTTCCGATGCGCTAGTTGCTGCATCAAGAAAAAAAAGAAACCTCATTAGATCTTTTGAAAACTGCAACGTCGACACATAAGAAGACTCCAGGCCGATTAACTGCCATTTTAAGCAGTCAGACTAAGCCCTCCAAAGTATAGCCAAGGTCACAATCTCCAGCTCTAGAATAAAAGTTTAAGCGTTTATAAGTTGGTTGAGTGAATTTCATTCTTGCACGAAATCACTATGGGGGTCTTTGAAGGAAAAAAACTGCCACAGAACTGATTCTTGATCTTGAACTGAACCTTGACTGTTGATAGTAATGCGATTAGCACTCGACCAATCTAGCGAGGCAATGTAGTTATGAATTCACGATTATTTAATATCTGTAGTGGTCATTCTGAGTGTTTTCGTTGCTTCGGCTATATGCGACCTACTCATACTCCGGTTTCAACCCATACTGCTATGGCAGTCGCTTGAGATAGTCGACCATCAGCATGGCGGCATGTGACGATGACTGTATGACGTCGACGCAGGGATGACGATGAAATGACGAATAAGGAATGACGTCAATGCAACACTAAGTGTATTATGCTGACGATGGCATGACGACCATGAGATGACGGTTCTCAATTGATGACTCTGCTATAATGTCGACAGCGTGAAACCGACGACATCAGGACAATGGGCTGACGACGATGGCGTGGCGATGAGTGTACGAGGACAATGGTATGACGAAGCTGAAATGTCAACGATGGCCTGACGACGACGGCAGCATGACAAGGGAAGGATTACGAAGTAGGAGTGACGACAACGACACGACTGCCGAAGATCATTGCCGACAGGCAGCCACGCAGAATAAAAAAAAAGGAATAAGAGGGACGGCGCGAGAAATATCATAATATAAAGTGATTGGGCTAGGGCAAGGGTATTTATTACGCGGCATTTCTTTTCGTGCCGAAATCCCGCGGTAATCGCCCTTCCAAGTCCCCTAGTATCAATGGCATCCGTAGAACGGCTGCGCTAGAACTGTAGCGGCGGCAAGAAATGCGTATGGGAGAGAGAGAGAGAGAATAAACTTTAATCCAAAGAGCACGCGAGCGTAGGCAGCTCCTCTGCTCTGCCGTGGGTTGTCCCCTCAGTCCAGGAGTCCAG
The DNA here is from genome assembly GCF_013339745.2 of Dermacentor silvarum. Taxonomy (NCBI): domain Eukaryota; kingdom Metazoa; phylum Arthropoda; class Arachnida; order Ixodida; family Ixodidae; genus Dermacentor; species Dermacentor silvarum. Next base: position 47,485,272 of record NC_051160.1, read on the forward strand.
CGGCCTTAGCTGCCCTTCTCGCTCGATTGACCAGGTTGAGCTGGTCCGTCGAGTCGGAGCTGGACAGCGCTGCCTCCCATTGCCGTGTGGAGGGGTGTGTTATGGGTGTGAGCTGTGGTGTGTTTGCGCAAGCCCATACCATGTGGTAAAGTATTGCACATTGATCACAGTGGGGACATTTATAGGAATACAGCGCAGGGTGTATGGCGTGGTAGAGACTCAGATGTGGATATGTGTTTGTTTGGAGTTTTCGCCATATTACGACTTCCTCTCGCGTCAGAGCATTATGAGGTGGGAAAGTGTTCTTCGTGAAAGGCGATAGTGTTGTAGGATGTGAGTGTAGGTTAATGGTATTGGCTCTGGTTGGAACTGCTCGGCGCGGTCATCTCGCGGCTCCCGGTGTGCATGCGCTCGGGCGTAGGCGTGTGCCTGCTGATTGCCGCGTAAGGACTCATGCCCCGGAGTCCACACGGTTTGTATGTATGGTGGCAGCTGGTGCGCTCCATTCAGAATGCGATGTGCAGCCCTGGAAATTTTGGCCCTGGAGTAATTTCTGCATGCCGTCTGAGAGTCCGTCAGAACAATGACGGAATCCCAGTGCGGTCTCGTCGTGATGGCTAACGCTATCGCTAGTTCCTCCTCCTCCGCAGCGCTCACTCTGGAAACCGACGATGCATTTATTTCGGTCCCGTGATTGTCGACTACGCTGGTGACTAATGCGGTGCTTCTTGCTGTGCTGGCCGCGTCTACGTACAAGACATTGGGGTGGTTTCCATACTTCCTCGCGAGCGCCTGCGCTCGGGCTTATCTCCGTCCGATGTGGAAGTTTGGGTGCATGTTCCTGGGAATCGGTGAGACGTGCATAGTTTCTTGTATTCGTGTTGGTATTTTGGTCAGTGCGCTGGTCTTCCGTACGGAATATCCAAGGCGTTCCAAGACGCAGCGTCCCGCTATTGTGCGTAGTAGTCTTTCCTTCTGGCTTACCAGCTGGGCCTCTATGATTTCCCGTGCGTTGTTGTACACCCCTGTCTCCTCGAGGCGAAAAGTAGCCGTTCCGGGTGGGAGTCCGAGCGCTTGCTTATACGCCTTGCGTATCAGCCGGTCGAGTACCTCCACTTCCGCGTTAGTGAAATTTAAATATGGTGCCGAGTACGCAATGCGGCTCACAATCAGAGCCTGCACTACTCGGATAAGGTCCTGTTCCTTGAGTCCCCTCTTCCTGCTGGTAATTCGTTGAATCATGCGCAAGATCTGCGTGGTCGTGTGTTGTAGCTTCTGTATGGCGTATCCTCCGCCCCCGTCCTTTTGTAAGTGTAAGCCGAGGATCCGAAGTCTGTCTGCCTTGGTAATTTCTCTAGGGCCTATTCGCAGGTGGATGGTTGGTGCCGGGGCTGTTGATCGTCCTCGTGAGCACTTCTCGATTATGAGGAGCTCCGACTTCTCCGGCGCGCATTGCAGTCTGCATGTCTCCGCATAGCTTGCTACGACGATGCCCTTTCACAAGAACAAACAAACATGAACAGATGGCCTAAGGAAAAGGCCAGCATGAACAGCTGGGACGGGGAACCTTACGTCTTCCTGCGAGCATATGATTCAACCCGTTCAGTTCAGCTGAACGTATTCTTCGACGCAAGCCCAAGAGCGTATGGTACCTGTAACTACGTAGGTACCTACAACACATAACTCCTACTAAGCAAGAGCAGTGTTGCACCGGTAAAACAGATTTCACTTCCGTGTCTGGAGCTATTAGCCTGCGTCATCGGCGCGAGGTTGTGCGGACACGTCAAGACAGTGCCATTTCTCAGCTCAGTTCCAGTTCACTTTTGGACCGACTCACTCGTCCTCTTGCATTGCATTCGGAGTACGCCGACAACAATATATCCGTCCTTACGTCCCCCATTCTCCGAGATTCACGGCCGGACATTGCCGATCCAGTGACATCATTGCGCCTGAAAAGACAAGCGAGCTGACTTGGTAACACGAGGAATATCATCTCCTTGCCTTTTTGCGTCAACTTTATGGTGGCATAGTCCAACCTGGCTCATGGCCCACCAGAACCCATTCCTAATGAGTATAGTGATTTGCCAAAGTAAAAGGTAATCTCTGTTAAATCTTCACACCGATGAAATCGTGGCCACAAGTAGGCGACAGAACATCGTAAAAATGCTAGAAGGGACGTCAGTGTGTCCTTCTGCAGCTTGTGTTTTGAACGCTATAGTACCTGTGATCAGGTACAGTACCTTGTAGAAATGGGTAAGAGTCGCCAGCTGGGTCTACCGTTTTGCTGGAAACGCGTTGTCGAAGCAATCTTCGACTGCTGGACCAATAACCGCAGCAAAGCTTTACAAGGCCGAACACTACTCGTTGCAAAATGTCTAAGAAGAGAAGTTATTCGAAGAAGTGCAAACGCTGCGCGTAGAGAAAGGGCTATCATCCACAACTCCAGTTCTTCGACTATATTCTTTCCTGGACGCAAGTGATTTACTTCGTGTGGGCGGTTGTCTGCAGCGTACTTCGAAGTCCGACGCATAGTACTATTACCAGCAAGGCATCCATTCATCTCTATCGTTGTTTTAGCTGTGCATGGGCGCGTACTCCATGGCGGAGTCCACGCCATGCTTTGCGAGCTTCGAAAGAGATTTTGGATTATAAAAGGACGGCATACCGTTAAAAGGGTGCTTAGCAATCATTTATATTGCAAACATTATAATCCTGTTGCCGACACTGCGCCGTTTGCTCCGTTGCCACGAGACAGAATCACGGAAGCAAGTTCTTTCTCTGTCATTGATAGGTATTACTGCGGGCCACTGTACACGCGTGGCACGGCTGCTACTAGGGAAAGGGCATACATCTTGATCTTCTCGTGTGCCATCAGTTGCGTCATCCATTTAGAACTGACGACCAACATGACAATGACCACCACGCTTTTGCCCTCTTGTCGTTTTGCCTTGCGGCGTGGAATCCCCGACACCATATACTCGTACTTGGATAACGCAGTGTCTTTCCACAGCTGTGAGCGAGTGTTTAAGGCCATTCTGCCAGCTCTCCAAGAATACGCTGCGGGTGTCAAGATCAAGTGTAAGTTGATTGCGGGGAGGCTAGTTCGAGCGCCTCATCGGATTGAGAGAAAACGCAATGAGACGTTCACTTGGGCGCAGCATTTTTAACGCCAAGGCCCTCTCTATCGTTCTCTGTGAAGTTGAAGCCGTCATAAGCAGCAGACTTCTAACTTATCTCGAGGCAACCCGGATGAACTGCAACCGCCGACTCCATCGCACTTCATGCTTTCCGCAGGAATCCAGCATTTCCGATGGCATGTCATAGTCATGAGGGGACCTCCTCCGCCGCACGCTCTATCGTGAGCGTCTCACAGCGGAGATGTGGATCCGATGGAAGCGGTCATACCTGCTGTTACTTCGGTCCGCGCACAACAGCCTGTTCGTGAACTGCCTCGGCTACGCGAAGGTGGCGTAGCGCTTGTGCATGACGACAGCGAACGTCCGCTACTATGAAAACAGGGCAGAGTTCTATTAGAGCACCCAAGAAAGGACGTTATTGCACGCATTTGTACACTTCACTAGCTTCTGGACAGACGATCAAACTACTCGTTCGGAAGGTGTGCGTTCTTGAAGCAAGCTACCAAATACCAGCTGCCAAGTGATCAGCTTGGCCCCTTGGGATTACGTTGAAGATCGTTGCTGACAGGTGGCCACGGAGAAGAGAAGGAAGAAAAGGGATGGACACGAGCAATACAGTAAAAAGATGGAGTGCTTGGGCTAGGGCTCATATCTTTATTATGCGACAACGACCACTACGCTGCGACGACGAATATATGATAACGGATGCATGATAGCGATTGTGTGACAACGTAATGATGATGACAACGGTGGCCTAATCACGATCGAATGACAATAACATATATACGATGGAATTACGAATAAAGATTGATGTCGATGGCACGATCAAGGGTCTGTGACCAGTACGGCATCGCTAAATTGAGGTGGCTTTCTGAAATGATGACAATACTTGCATGACCGCCTAACGACGACGGCAGGACGAGAGTGGGATGAAAAAGCTGATATGCAATACGTTGTATTTACACCAACGGCATCACGAAAGCCAGCACATAGATAGACAGATAGACAGATAGATAGATACATAGATATATAGATAGATATATAGATATATATTCAAAACGGCCGAAGTAGGCAATTGAATAACGTCAATCGCATTACAAGTAGACTCGAGCCTCGTGAAGTTTTATTCAGTTAGTTCGCTCAGAAGAATAGGAATGAGTTAGTCTCGTGGAGCCACAACAATTACACAGACGAGACATTGCAAAATTGTATTCAAAACTTGAACTCTGTTGGCAACGCTTATAACAGAGCCAAGCAATCAGACAGCAGAACGCATATGACGGCATGAGCGCACATGTCTTCTATTTGGTCTATCTCCTTTGGGCTATTATGAACGCTGTGAGGCAGATCAACCAACCCGCCCAGACCAAGGTATTGGTGAACCGTTGATGTTCAATTGCATGAATATTTATCACACAATATTCGTGAAATAGTAGAAGAGATAGGGCCTGGTATTTAACAATGTGCTCGTTTACCACACTAACAGATGAAAACGTGCCAAGACGGTGAAACACTAAAGCAGACACCATTGATATACTTTTGAGAACCCATTGGTACTGTATTGCACTGTGTTCCGCGAGAACCAGCTGCAAAAGAATGAAAATCTCCCGACACGCAACCTCTTTCCTGCAGTTCGCTGCAATAATTTCAATGCCAGCTTCACTTTCAGCTTTCTGAATGCTCGTCGCCGACCACAGACATGAATAATTCATGGGGTACTTCACTCTTTGTATCGTGGCTGCTTGCACAGCTCTGTTGAGCACGGCGTATACGCCGCAATACGCGAGGGGGGAAGAATAGGTGGGGCAAAGAAAACGTCGGACGAACGGCGAAGACGTGGAGAATGCAGGCGTCCGGTTTCTGCAATGAAGTCGCAATGCGCAACTCCTTCTTTGGAAGTCGTCGTTGCTGAGTGCCGCTTGACCTTACTTGCTGCGGTGAATGATTGGTATTTGTAGTGACTTACTTTCGGCAAATAGACAACAGAAGCCATTTGCGAAGCTGGAATAAATAATGAGAACACAGCATTCTGCGGTGCATTATAGGCCTCCCTCAGAAACAGCGGGGCATGTAAAGCGTTGTGGAAAAGGCAAGAGATGCATTAGTGCATGGATGTACATTCAGCTACACTTTCAGGAACATTGCGCAAGGGCGCAATCTACTCTTCAGTGCAAGCGTCATAAGCTACGCTCTTCGTTTTAGGAGTGCCTACGTCCTCTTGGCGCAATAGTGTTAAGAATATCGCTGACGGTACCCTATGAATATACGCATTCTTGAGATACCGTTTCAGCCGTGGCTAACTGTCAATACTAATGTTTGAAATATCACATGACAAAAAGATTTAATGAGAATTAAGGAAAGACTGAGAGGCTACCCACAGGTATATTCGGTTCTCCCTGACGTTCCTACTAGTTCACGAGGTGCTGGACTTGGTTATTCGCTTCACCAGCTCAACAAGGCGCCATTTCCACATCTCCACTCGTTTCCCTCTGTGCAGGTTTCTTGCAGAACGTGTTCAAAGCATTCACTACACTCGTCAGGCAGGTAATGCAGTGTTAGGTTTCGCTAGCTTGCACATGGGAAATGAAAATTACATAATGAGTGAAATAAATGTCTTCTATATGTTCAAGGCAATAAATTGTGGCACCTTAGTGACACTGCAGCATCGTAGGCTACATTTAGGAGAATATATACGACTCAGCACAGTAGGAGTATCATTTTTTTGTAGATGCCGCGACTATTGCAGACAAAGCGCCAAACACAAGATTTTTTTTTTCATTGACGAGGCAACAGGCTAGCGGTGTCAATAAAAAATTTAAAAAATACAAGTATTTTAGTTTCGGTTACCTTAATGACTGCACGGAAATCTGACGTCATGCACATATCCTCAGACTGGTTCACGCATGCAAGTTGCGCAATGAACACTGCAAGCGCAACACCTAGGCGACATATGCAAGCATGTTGTTCCGGTTCCATGTGCTCACCAGCTGTACGGCAACAAGGCATAGAATACCCTCTTGGAATCAATACAGCAAGACGAAAGACAATAAAGGTTTCGCTTCGCTTTGCTATGTGACTTTATAAACTACATTACTCCGCCTCGCTCGTAACAATTCGTTGAGTAGCGTAGATAGCGATAATGGAGCGTAGAAAATCAAGGAATGTTGGTGTTACGTGTTCGCTATATTGTATTCTTCGGTTTCCGAAAGAGCAACGCACTTACCAACTGCTCACGAAGCGCAGATGAGGCTTCCATAATGTAACTAGCTCAGGTATCAGAAAAGAACCTTTGGAACAAGACATACACTGAGCTATATTTCCAGGAAACGTTGCATTTTACGAGAGATTCTATGTTAAACCTATACCATCAATAATGACGGATAAACGGAGCCGTATAAGTGCATGTTTTTTCCCGTTACTTTTGTGTATGGTATACAAACTAACCTTATACTTGCAAATAAATGTTTGTTGATTGAGGTTCAACACTGCGTTAATCTTGCTCGTACTCCAGGTGTTGCTGGCGTATGATTGCCGCGCTGATTTCCGTAGGTCAACAACCATGAAGCCTAACTAGCAAGCGTGCTCGGGGCATCCCAACTTAATTGTTTCCCTTTAGTGGCGTTTTACTGTCTGTTGACTACTTTCATGTAAGCATGGCGGAGATGATTCCGAGTCCCCAGCGCCTGCTCCTGGCGGTGGGAAATAGCGCGGGACCAAATAAAATCTATCTTCAAATCAAGACAAGTGTTTTACACTTGTCTTGATTTGAAGATAGATTTTTTATATATTTTTTCATAGATTTGAAGATAGAGAGATAGGACGTAAGAAACGAACTGTGTAATGCGCACTGCCCGAGAAAAACAAAATATTGAGTGGCACAAGAAGGGGGCTTTCGTAACAGCCCAGACGACAGAACTGCCCAGTTGGTTGGTTCTAAATAAAAAGAGGAACATGACCTAGGCTATATTCTTACCAATGTTGCCGTTCAATTTATTTTTGCGCACTTTTTTGGCGTACCTAGCACTTCGTCGCTACCCTGGAAGCAACTCTAAGATCAAGGGTCTCATAATGTCAGGGGTCTCGCGGCCGGAAAAAAAATGGGATGAAGCCTCAATCAGAATTAAACCACATGCCTTTTTTGATCATATCATAAGAAGCCAACAAACAAGTAAGAATCATATTCTTATAATATGATTAATAAAAATCGGGCCCCTCAGTCCCCTGTTCTTCTCGTTCATGCCTTTTTTTGAGAATTTCGGATCCCCGTAGAAGTAAGTAACTTGTTCTATTCACGTATTCTTAAATTATTAAAATGCATTTTGCGCATTCATTCCCTAGAGCGTTAGCTGCATGTGCCCACCAAGAGATCTGCGCACACATGTCTGCTTTCTGAGACTGCGTGGAACCTAACACGAAAAATGTTACTCAATAGGTATATTGGCCCGACGCCCAACTATGCATTCGTGCATGGTGCATGGTCGAACAACCAGTTGTGGCGGGAGCGTATTGAAAACCACCGGAATAGAATCGCACCGAAAGAGATACATGGGGAAAACAAGAAGAGGGTAGACAGCTAACAAACTTCCGCTCACAGCGAAATTTTCCGCTTCATGGAGCAGCATTGGGACGGGAGCTTTTCTCCACAGTAAAGCAGTGTAGTGTGCAAGGAGCCGAAGGAGATTCTTCAGAAATTTTTCTGTGAGATATATACATATATATGAAGGATAGTGTCAGCAGAAAGCAACCTATTGGTAGCACATCTATTTTGAAACGCAATATTCGAAGACCGTTATCTTTCTACACCTATTTTAAAATTTATTCGAAAGCAACGCTTTCCTTTTCCAACACACCTAAAAATTTCCGTGAGCGCCCCTGCCCCCCAGAAAACTATGTGAACACCGAAATATATGCGTGATAAATAAGGCGCAGAAGCAAATTTTACAAAATATATTCACTTAACGGGAACTTTCATGACATTTTCCATCTCGTGCGCTGTCAGGTGTGCAACCTTTCCCTACCCAAAATCCCAGCCTCTTTCATATATTCTTGCTCTGTTTACCGCGATGTGTTTCTGGTAAAGTGCAATCAACGAGTCCCCAAGAACTCTATCCACAATCCGACGCTTAGAGCAGTAGCGCGGAAGTAAACACCCCGTACGGATAGCCATAGCCTGTTAAGGCTATAGCCATGGCCTGTTAAGCACTGGTGAAAACACCGTGAAAGCGCGAAGCACTGATCAGAGCCGTGTAAGAGGCTGTCATAACCAGCCACAGTCATCAAAGAAAGATTAAAACTGAAAATAAATAAATAAAGAGGGGGGGGGGAGCAGCAACCAACATATTACGTAACCAAGGATGCCTCGCTTCCCAAAAAAGGCTGAAAAAGGCTGCCACCACCGCCGCCCGACAGAGGACAATCTTTTCGAAGCGTGAAGGGAAGCGCATTTTGCGTGCATCGCCTTCTCGAGCGAAAATCTCATTAATCGCACGTTAAAGCCCTGCGGTCTATAAAACAGGCCGATGTTCATGTCGCTAAACAAACTTGAACAAAAACTCCAGGATACAATACCAAAACGTTGTTGCGCAGAACGTTTCCGCGAAGATTATTTAATATGCGTAGGTGCTGGCAACCTGTTTGCAATAGGAGGCCTTGCTGCATACCAGGCGAGCCTCAAAGCTTAAGGAGCTTAGTGACTGGCAAATCGCTCGTATGTTACGCTGCAATGCCCCCCCCCCCCCTCTTTCGGTAGTTGCGCATTCATTTGCATTTTTTTCTATTCCAGAATCCTCCCCGAACGGAATCACATTTACATGAAAACTAACTATAGGTCTAAATGGATGTCAATGTTTTATTTGGACAGCAATCAAGTTCCCGAAAATGCGTTAGGCTCGTCCGTCCATTGATCCTGTTACGCTGCCGACCGTCATCGGCAACACACAATCGTGATTAGCAGTCACCATGCAACCTCGTCATTATCAGCCTCGCCATTGCCTCAGCATGAAGAAAATGAAAAGTATTGCATAATCGCACCCACTAGAATTTGAATCCATTGGCGTGGGTCCAAATCTGGGATTAGATCTCGAAGGAATAGTCAAGTACGATAACTACTGAGCTACCACGCATTTCTACTTACATGGTATTTATTGCATATAATGTGTGCGAGAAACGTGTAAGCACTAGCAAGCATCTGCTTATCCTAATTGGAGGAGGAGGAGAGAAAGAGAAGGCAGGGATGTTAACCAGAAATGCGTCTGGTTGGCTACCCTACTCTGGGGGATGGGAAAGAGGGAATAGAAAGATGAGGTAGAGAGAGGAGGGGGGGGGGAGGAAGGACACGGTGAACTCGCGCACGCTCGCGGAGGGCCTCAGCAATTCAAAGGCGTTCACATAGGCCAGTCGTCCTCAAGTAAGACAACAGTGCCTTCACAGCTTTGTGGGCAGACGAGCGATGGGGACGGTCTTCAAGGAGCACCTGCACGGACAACGATCGATCGTCAAGTCGTCGCAATGCGTTCGATAAAGTTAGTCTTTCCGACTGAAATCGATCGCAGTGACACAATAAATGTTCTATGTTCTCTTCGCTGCCGCAGACGTCGCACGTGGCACTTTCGGTCATTCCAATCAAAGCACAGTACGCCTTCGTGAAAGCCACTCCCAACCACAGCCGGTATAGAAGCGATGCCTCACGTTGGACTACGTAGATTGTCCAAGACATGCAAGTTCGACCAAAACCCTGAACCAAGTGTTTCGTCGCAATTTCAGCGTGCTCACCTGATTGGTAACTTGAAGGACACGCATGACCTAACAGAATTTCAATCGGACTGTTACCACCTCTTCACAAGCTGCTTTTTGTTGGCACCTAATTGAAGTTCGAAGCGCCTCTTTTAAGGTATGTGGTGCCTGGTGTGCACGTCATGATTTATAGACCGTTTCTAGGCCATGTATCTCGGAGCTACCACGCAAAAATCTTGGAGTACGCTTAACCTTCGCCTTTAAGAGTGGAACGGGAAAGCGTTACTGGAACGCCGTTGATGTCGACACAGTATTTTCTGCGACATCGGGCCCGATCAAAATTCAGAAACGCTTGGTTTTCAACATTCCCATCAATGTTGCCTAGAACTAAAGTACAGCGACGCATCATCAGAATTGGATGACGCTTAAGCTTTGCCTTTAAGGAGTGGAACGCGATAGCATTCAAAGATCCCTGGCTTCTTACCAGGCTTTTTTCTCGTATATTCAGATTACAATTCGACGCTATCACGTCTGTAGGTTGTAGTTAAGTCGTACTTTACAATTTTTCTGACACATTTTACTTTGCGAAATTCAATTTTTGTTCACTAACTCCAGGCGCCACGCGAAGGGCCCGCCCGGTCGGGGTGGTTCGGGATGATGTGGTTCGGCATGATTATTTCCGCCAGACGCTGACGCTTACACCGATGCCGGCACCGACACCAACGCCGGATTTTCTGTGACACGGGGCCCTTAACGCTATTGCGTTAAAACAGGGCTGCTCAATTAGAGCAAGGCATTACGCTCCACACAGACAGCAGTGGTGGCTGTGCGTGTATTGCGGAGGCGAGAACTAGATATGTTCTGAAGTCGTCAAGAATGTTTATTTTTTTTATGTGAGCCATCGCCCAGGAGCTGCTCTTGATAAACCGGCGGTGTGTTTGCGTGCAGTTTTCACTGTCATAGTCGTGAGAATAGCGTCGGAGACACAAAAGAGGCGTACCTAATCATAGTACGAACAACATACACTGCACGTACCCACAATAGCGGATATGCCTACCAGACGGTAGTTGGTAAAAACCAACTTCTAAAGCATCGAAAACGTCAATGCGAACAGCGACGACACCACGCCCCCCCCCCCCCCCTTCGTTTTCACAGTATCTCACAAAGTTCACAGCCGCCAAGTACCCTATGTCTCAATACTGCACGTTTGCAAAAAGAATCACATCTTCCAAATATTGGAGGTGGCACTACGGGATTTCCTTTCATGACATCAGTTGCCGTAGAAGTTTGGATCCCAGAGTTGAATAAAGCCCAAGCAGGAACTTGCAGACGAGTATGCGAGGCTAAACAGAATGCAGGCTTTAACACTGCAACTGCCTCTTCGCCTGTGGTCTAAAGATTGATTTACAAAAAATATATATTTAGAAATGGTGTACGAAGACCAAGTTTGAACGTCTGCTCGAATTCCATGCTGCAGTCACGCTCGGCAGGCAGGTGCTAGGACAGTTCTCTTGTCGGAATAATGAAAACAAAGCAAACGAACATAAACACGATGTACCAAGTGCAACGTAGACCCACGAATAACCACCTCTGAAAGCATGCTAAGCGCATTCTTGGATAGCAACCTCGGTTGGTTCTATATAACTCAATAAAGAGAGGGGGAGAGATATTAATTGACAGAGAGAAAGAAAAACCTACTTACCGCCCCATAACTGTCCAGTGCGCGGCTGACACCAGTATAGATCGGTCAGCAGTGTGACAAAGGAGTTGAAAGGACAGGGAAATGATGGAGATAGGAAGAAGGTAGTGCCCTGAGCTGATAGCTCTGCTGGCATAAGATTCTGTGCCAAGATCCACGCGCTCCATGGAAGCGTGGGAAGTCCCAACTCCTGCTGAGCCCGATACCTTGGGGTCTGCAAATCACAATGCCTCGCGTTCCTTACGCACAACTCTAATCTTCAAGAATTATTTTTTTCTTGATATTTAAAGTGCAATTACAGCGTCTTGACCGGGCTTAGTCGTTTCTAAAAGAATACACCTATTTGAACATTCCAGCTAATGCATGATTTCCGCATTTCACTTGGCCTCGACAGGTGGGATCACAAAAGTTTGCACAGTAAACGCCTGCACGTTGCCAATACGAAATCCCGCTTATGTAAAATTATTCAGGATAGTGGAAACGTAGAAGATATTAAAAATCTGTGTGGAATAAGCGAATGTTCTTGTGATAGCGTGTAGCTCAGAATCTGTCAATGGTACTAACGTATTACGCTGGTGAAATTCATATTTTTTGGACACTCTGGTTATGTTGAGTTAGATCTCTCTGGGAAGCCTATTTGCTGTGGTACAATAGACCACCCAGTGCAGTTTTGGCTGCGATTTCCTTACGTTTGCTTAAAAAAAAAGAGATAAGGTTACCATACACTCGCCACTGTTCGCAAAGAGCTCTGCAAACATCACCTTCTAAATCTCATTATAGCGATTTGAAGAAATGAGATTCAGATAGCTCGTAATTTCTTGTTTTACCATTCCCATCTACACAAAAATTGACTTAGCTGCTCACTAAATATTGCACTTGTGTTTGTACAGATTGAGTGCCGATCCTAACTTTTTCTATGTTTTTTCGTATAGTGAGGGAACGTAAATACTTTGGCCCGCCTACCCACGCAATTGCACTGTTTCATGCAAACGGCGATGTATTTGCACTCCAACCTAATGTCCAACACCTTAAACTAATTTGCACAGATTCTCGTATGATATCTAAGAAAGTTATTGGATTTTTTTTTCTTTTTGAGAGCAGTTAGGGCTTAGCTAATATCAAGGTTCTCTGATGTCTCAGTGTATCGAGAAGTGGAGAGAGTAGGAAGAATGAAATTGCTGGGAATTGCATACCAGAGCCCACATAAAATATCAGCGCAGGAGAACTCGATGTGAACGGCAGGCAGAAAGAAGAAATACTTGGAAGTCTAATATCAGTTTTTGATTGAGGCAAAATATATAAAGTAGGAAGGTATGGTTTGTGCAAGAAAATGAAAATTACATCACACACAAAAACACAAAAAAAGCGGGGAGTGACGATATTGATCAGCGGTGTCTGCCGTTTTTGCCTGAAGTGTTTGTGTTTTGATTGTTCTCCTTTTTGTACTGGCTCTTCTCGCGTGCATTCGTTGGTCAGTATCTGAATTATTTTTATTACTTACATATTGCAAGATGGTGTAAAAAACCAGCTTAGTTCTTTGCGTTAAGCGAAAAATAAAGTCATTATCAACATTTTCTTTATAGAACTCTCGCTTCTGATTGCGGAAAAGCTACAACTGAAAAAGAAAGTACTGGGGTTCTTAATTCAAATTTTGAAATATTCTAAGAGTGCCTATAGCCCGCTCTTGTTGCGAAATAATGAACACTCATCTCACACATATATACGAATAAAAATTCCTGGAATGAAAGATTTCTTTTCCATTTGTAGTAATTTAAGGCTGCGGCTCTTAAAGCCATTTTATCCGTGGTTCATATTGTATTCTTCTATCAAGAACTATTTCTCATCGTATTTAGTGTTATGCAAAGTATTTAGAGAAAGGCCTTATTGTTTTATTATTGGTGATTTGCTTGCTTCAAGATGTCAGTATATCCAGCATCTGTGCACGGAATAAAATATACGTCGGTTAGGCGAAATTTTTAGAAGATTCATTCTTCGTTTCACCTTAAAACATTTTTGTTATTTTTTAGCGCATAATATATTATCATTTTTTAAGCATTCCATTATTCCTTACCGCGAATTCTACGACCATCCCTCCTCTTGTGTTCCTAGAATCGATGCCGTAGTTGCGAATTGCCTGTTACCCAGCCTGATTTTTCACCACTTTTGCCTTGAAGCCACCCATGCCTAGAGTATACTAAGTGTACATCTTTCTCATTGCTAATTCGACACTTTCATAAAACTGTTCTATTGCTTCATTATCATTACTGGTGGTTAGTGCGTAGGCTAGTACTGCCTTTATTCTATATTTTCTATTTAGCTATATTACAACTGCTACCCTGTTATTAATGCTTTAGGATTCTTTTATGTTGCCCGCTATGTCCTTATGAATTAGAAATCCTACCCCGTATTTTCTATTATCTGGAAGTCCTCTGTAGGAGGGAACGTGGCCGTTGGTCAGCACTGCATAAGTCTCACCAGTTCTCCTAATCTCACTCAGGCCAATATTATCTCCGGCAATGCCTGATAATTTCTCAAAAAGCCCCGCTAAGCTATAGACTCACTCGACAGGGTGTGCGTGTTATACGTCGGGGTTCACGTTTCTACTTCACATTGTAGCGAAGTGACGCAGCAGTTAGTTTTCGGACGCGTCATCTCACCAGGGAGACGACGATGAAGGGGGATGAGCTCTGGCAGCGCCAGGTACATATGGCAGGTACGACGACAACGCAAAGTAACATTTGAAGCAACTAGATTTATTTACCTTGGCATTAACTTGGCACCCTAAAACTGTACACGCCCATATTATGCATGAAACGATCTCATACCGATCTTCGACGGCCTGCCTGGCCGGCCTGGTCTCCCGTGGTGAAGTGGCGCCATGGGCTGCTGTGTCCTTGCTCTCTCAAAACGATTCAAAACCCCTTCCTTAAATGTCTTTCTACAGCATTCAAGGGGCCCAAGGACCCATGGGAGACGCAGGCTTCTGCACCAATCGCATATTCAAGCCAATCAGGCAAGCCTTCGTGCTCCAATAGGTGCCAGAGTTTTCGCGACCACGCAGACATGGTCGCGACAATAGACCGTGAACAACAAATTTGGCCATGCCAAATGAATCTTTTCCCCCCGATACAGCCGAACGTGAAGCGACCACGCTACACGTGCACACACTCGATCAAACCCTTTTCGGGATTCCTCAAGGTCGGCCGCGGCATACGTTCTTCGCGACAATATGCCGATGACTGGGTAAATTCATCATCAGCTTATATAAACTTCGTCTTGCAGTGAACTGGATAAACAATGATGTACTTAAACAGCCTCGAGGCCATGAACGTCGGCGTGACTCATTTGCGTCTTTTTTACATGGTACATGTCTCGAAAGAAGAACAATAATCATCCCACAACTGTAATATTGTAATTTACAAAAACAAATGTCGCAGTTTCGCCCAAAAGACGAAGCATCAATTGCGATAGCAAATTAGTAGAGGGCTATAGTAGTGAGGATAGTAGTTTTATCGGCTGTATAAACTTGCTCACATTCGCTTATAACTTAATTAACAAGCATGGTGTCAGCGCGCACAAGCAAACAGGAATATATCACACCGCTGTGAAAACACTGGCGTGAGCATGCGCGACAGCACTAGCGAGTGAAGATTCGTGCGGTCTATCGCTTCGACGGAAACTTAGCGGCGTAATCACAGCGCATACAAAGGTAGGAGCTGTATGCAGACCGGTTTCAAGATACGGTGCGTGCGACCGCTCGCAGCAGCGCAAAGCACAAGTGTGCATTTGGCAGAGTAGAAGCCGCACCCCCTCCCTCCCGCGCTGCCTTTCCACTTTCCTCCTTTCGTGCGCGAGACTGAATCGCCAGATCCCCTTGCGCCCAGTCGCTAAATGCGCAGCTGGTTCCGGAGCGCCCCCCTCCCTCCCCCCCCCCCTTGCCTCGCTTCCATCCCCCCATGGCCTTACGCGCGACGGAGACGTCGCGTTTGCTCTCCGCCATGCGTCCGCTCCACGTGAAAGCGCGCGTTCCTCGCGCACTTTATCTGCCTCCCTCGCACATGCAGCATATACGGCGGGTGGCGACGATTTTATCGCCCTTGGACTTCATACGAAACCTCACGGCGACGGTGACGATGACGGCAGAAATCCGCTCGGAGTGTCCATATAATTGCTATCGTAATAAAAATGCTCGGCGTATTGAAACTTTGTAAAGATACAAGCTTTCCCAAAAGGAAAGATTGTAGGGTTGCCGTAATTAACCAATATTATTCTTTATTCTTTTTGAATCATGAATACTTCCTCCAACCATGCAGAAAATAACATTCAAACATTCAAGATGTCGTCTTTCAGCCTAATAACGTTCTCAATCAGTGTTTCTGTGCTTTTATGGTAAAAAAATAATAGTAGCTGGGAAATCTTCAGATACTTCAGAGCATTTTCAGGTATGTTCCCTGTACTCGGATGACCAGTGGCAGCATCCCTACCGGTATCTTTAGTTAATGAAACAGATTTTAGTATTCTAGGAAGGCTATGTGCATGAACTGCATGTATTCCTCAGATTTCTCAAACACCCTATTGATTACGAGGTGTCGATCGATATTTTCATATCACTTCCAAGCTCCTGCTTATTCATCCGCCTTTCATCGGTAATTAGCATTATGAAACATCGTTCCAGTGCACAAATAAACACGGACGAGAAGAGAAAGACAACAAGAACGCCGGGTCTTTCTTTTCACGCCCGTGTTTGTTTGTGCGCTAGAACGATGTTTCATAATGCTACTCAAAACCAACTAGCCCAGCTGTCCCCACTTATCTTGAGTACTTGTTGCCCTGTTTCTGTTCAGAAATACCTAATAGCCATGGCATTTCGCTGAAAACACCAGAAAATTGTTTATTTATTTGTAGCAATAACCATATATGTATAGATATATAGAAAAACTTCATCTAAGAAAACCGAAACAGTTTTATCTATAGGTCGACCTGCTGACGCTCGCGTATGCATTCTGTATACGTTTATGGCAAATAGAAGACGCATTCGAAGACAGAATGAGAATCACTAAACCCATTCAAGCATGCTGCAAGCGACACAAACGCTGCGGATGACAGACGCGAGGATATCGCGTTTTCTTTGTCATTACAAAAGCGTGTTTATCAGTCATCGTGCGTAACGAATCACCTGTAAATTTTTGTTTTCTTCATTAGGCCGCAACTTGTCACACAGCACGTGAAGCGCCAAGACCCGTCCCCAACGCGAATGCAAACAAAACTTCAATATTAGCCGTCAACTCACTCAGGAAGACTGAAGTTTGCCAACCCTCTCGTTTCGCAATCTGGTAGGCGAAACCGTGGTGCACACTCGGTCACTGCTCTCCCGTACTCGTTGTTTGTCAGACAAGACACTAGGAAGCAAACACGCTCATTGAGAGTCTCACGCGGAGTTAGAGAACGGCACGGGGGCATTTCGCTGCTCTCTCGCCGGCCCCGGCACGAGAGCTTTACGCGGTGAACCGTCGGAACTTTTCAAGAAGCGCGCACGCGAATGGTTCTTTAATTGAGTTGGAGTCTTGTATCTTCTTTATACCCGGCCGCCCCGCTTCACCACCAAATCGCAAGCACCGCGTTTGGTCTGGAGCACCGTTTCGCTGAATGAGCACGAACTCGTCTCGTTGCCATTGAGAGCCGGGCTGGGGCTTTTATTTTTATTAATTTACTCGCCCCTCCGATGAACAATGCCTTTGAGAGGAAGGCACGAGAAAGTTATTTTCTTTTGCATAGATTTTGTCTCGCCCGCACATCTAAGACCGAATTCACAGTTTTATTTTGATGAGCATTCATTGCCTACATAGGGCAATTGCAGCATATCTATCTATCTATCTATCTATCTATCTATCTATCTATCTATCTATCTATCTATCTATCTATCTATCTATCTATCTATCTATCTATCTATCTATCTATCTATCTATCTAGCTATCTGCACGCCACCTTTTCGATACCTTGTCGTAATGCAGTAGTGTTCATGTTGGTTCACGTGGAACCGTAATCATATCCTGGTCTTCATCTCATTGTCATCATACCATTGTCCTGCTACCGCGGTCATTGCTTCGCCGTCGTACAGTCGTTGTCATGCATTCGTTGCAATACCGTCGCCATGATTCTGTCATTTTCGTTCTAAGATTGTTGATGTGAACGTGATCCGAGTCGCACCATGTCATCGCCATCACACCAATTATCGTCATACTATTGTCTTCATGCCATCGTCGTCACGCTGACGTCGTATCATCGTCATCACTTACGAAACGGCATCCTGTCGTCATATCGCTTTCGACGATCGATCGACGTCATTCCTTCTTGGTCATTCATTCGTCATCAGGCTGTCGTCATTAAATTGTTATCCCCTTTGCCATACTTTTTGAAGCCTGTTCCTAAAGTGAGACAAAGGAGGCGCTAAATTTTCGATAAATTTTTCTGCAAGGTCGCCAAAATTGTCACTCTGGCTTTCGCGAAGGTCATGAAGACGCTTCTAACTGCTTAATTAGGATAAAACAGCATAAATACTTTCTTAAACGCCTCCCGTTTTTCCCTGTGAGGGATGAATAAATCGTAAATTTACCGGAAATGTACACTGAGCTTTTACTTTACAAATATACCTACATGACAACGGACGATAGCACCTCGAATTCGGCGTTGGCCATCAGGTTGTGATGTTCCAATTGCAGCACCATTCAAAAGAACACAAGCAATCTGAATTTCATGCACCGAAAAGGCGCTTGCTGCACAATAATCCTGAAACGTTGCCAGATTTAGGCACTCCTGAAAGCATAGGAAAACTGTGCAATACGCGCAATGTTGCATGTAACACGGCCATGACAATTACGTGAACCTTATGTAGGTCACAAACTACGCTTCCGCACCCTGGTTTACCTGAACTCTCTTCGCAGTACTGAGTTAATCAACTAACGTGCGATAAAAAAAGAAGTGTGTTAAGGCTCGCGGGAACGCGCGCGGACGCTCCTATGTATGTGCGCCCTTCTACAGTCAATCTATTCTTTTTCACCTGCTGTGTTCTAAATATCACAATAACATTTGTATATGTTCACCAATCGAACGTATTACTGAAAGTGCAGAATCCGGAACGTTGGGACGCCGTAAAATTAGTTTATTAAAGAATGAAGAAAAAAAAGCAACATGCTTGTGAGTACTCTCTGAATCCTGCGAAGGCAACTGTTGTTTCATTAGGGTCACAGAGCCAACGGGATATATGCAGCCAATTTCGGCCGCCCACATGTAGCTTTTCAATAATGTAGTGTATTTTCGAAGGAACTTTCCCAACTTCGATGTCGCTAAAATGTCGGCAATTATTCTGTCACGTCACTAAAAATGCAGCCAGCTGCTAAACAGAAATCATTTTCACTATACAGACAAGACGCTAAATCTAATGACATAATCGATAAAAAGGCAAAACCGCATTCATGAATCCATTGTTGTCGTTGCTTTACCCCCGTGGGTATCAAATCACATTGAAGTCAGTTGTAAAGAAGTTCTATATTGCTTCACGCTGCGGCAATAACGATGCAAGGGATGACAAGGTTCCGTGACGACAACAAATGTTCCTTGTTTGTCGTCAGTGACGACAACAGTTGTCAGTGTAACAGAATGGACAGACAGACAGAAGGGATGAACAAGGCAAACCCAACTTTGAGCTCCCTACTGCTGTCGCGGTAAAATATGGACCATAATCAATTTTACGTTGCTACTTTCAAAAAAAGGCATGGTTCTCAAAACAAGACTTGTAGCTTTTGATGTGTCCTACCACGCTACTTCTAGGCACGATAAAACACCTAGTACTATCATCGATGGTCACCATTACCAATTCTCCAATAAGCATTGCAGATTACAAGACAAATATCTGCGCGCCGTATTCGATGGCTCAAATCTAGCTTCATTTGAGACTTACCTGTGCACGGGCACACTTCGTAATCTTTCGATCCCTGACGTTCACAGCGAGTTGCAGCCGGCTAGATCTGGCCATCACTTTTTGGCTAGGAAAGGGACCGTGCAAGCTAATACTATGTAAGGAATTTGGCAAGAATTGTTAAGAAAAATATGTGCTTAAAAAGGGTGCAACGAGTATAAAGCAACAAATAAATGTTTGCGCCGAGCTATCGGGAGTCAGCACATTTTCTGACACTCCTATTTATTGAGAGATAAATACCTCTAACATAAATGTTCTTTACTTTCTCGATAGGAAAAAAAGCACTTGCGCACGAAGCATAGTAGTGATATTATTATTATTATTATTAGTAGTAGTAGTAGTAGTAGTGGTAGAAGTGGTAGTAGTAGTGGTAGTAGTAGTAGTAGTGGTAGTAGTAGTAGTGGTGGTGGTAGTAGTAGTGGTGGTGGTGGTAGTAGTAGTAGTGGTGGTAGTGGTGGTAGTAGTAGTAAAAGTAGTAGTAGTAGTAGTAGTAGTAGTGGTGGTGGTGGCGGCGGCGGCGGCGGCGGCGGCGGCGGCAGCAGCAGCAGCAGCAGCAGCAGCAGCAGCAGCAGCAGCAGCAGCAGCAGCAGCAGCAGCAGCAGCAGCAGCAGCAGCAGACCACCTCGTTAGTAACCCCAGGTGGTCACAACTAATCCGGAGCCCTCCACTACAGCGTGCCTTATAATCAGAACTGATTTTGGCACGTAAAACCCCTGAAAGAAGTAGTAGTAGTAGTATCATTAGTAGCAATTAGTAGTAGTAGTAGTAGTTTCTAGAATACGTTTTAGGATGCAAAAGGGCTACGCAGCGAAAAGCGATGCATAGGCTTTCTCCAAACCTTTACCCTTTAAATTTCTTAAACATTTTTGTGTTCATTCGTAAGTGTTCAGACAGGCTTTACCAAAGTTTTACAAAAGTCAGTTTACCAGGTCTAAGCAATCCCAGAATGTTGGCCTCTTCTGATTGATGCGCATTCGAGCACTAATTCAAACAGGCCAGCTCGTCATTAAGAAGATTGTGAACGCTTATAACCTAAGACCAAATTTTCAAAGCAAATACGAGACAATATAAACTACATCACAATTTTGGATTAGTACCAGACATTCGCGAAAAAAATTAAACTTATCTAGGAGATTTTCTATACAGAAATTGCCTTTCCCTCTATCTTTTTATACCTGAAAATACATGAGCATCAGCGAAGACGGAAGCACCAAATTTTAATTGGAAAATTTCTTCCTTTCACTGTGGCTGTAATCTCCATGAAGCCGGCTAAATAGAGGCCTTTCATAGAAAAAAAAAGAACGCATAGTGTTAACTTAATTCGAAAGGATACGCTTGAACATCTCTAAGGAAGTACGCCGCGTAAGGGAACAAAAAAGTAGGGATTTTGATAACGTCACCCCCTAACGCATACCTTTGACTTGAGTTATTAAAGTAGGAAGTGGTTGAAAGCTGAGAATGTCTGTTCGGTATTTTGTTCAACCGTTTCAATCTACTATTATGCATAAAGTTAGGGCACTGCCTTGCCTTTGAAGCCACAATTCTCATTCTTTAATTTAGTGGTCATTAGCATAGCGTGGATGTTTTCAACATACCAAACTTTTCGCTGGCGGTTATAAGAGAGAAGGTAGTGAATAATGTAAGCAAGCGTTAGGAAACAAGTGCTTGAGCATGCACATATTCAAATTCAACAGATAAAATTGAGTTTGTCACATTCAGCTTTCCTGTACCAGCAGATACGCCTATATTAAACGCAAAACTTAGATTGTAGCGGGCGTTCTTTACAATAGAAGAAAGATTATTACAAATTTCATTGCTTCTTTTTGCATACGAAGCATGAATAAATCGCCAACAAAAGTACTCACAGAAGAAACTATAAAAAATGTCTGCACTTTTTTTGTATTTGGACTCTAGCAGTGGAGTTAAAATTGAGTGTGAGGCTTGTTGAGTCCACAGCAGCAACTGAATCACGCGTGTTGTTGGAGTAAGAAAATTTCATAACAGAAGAAAACATTGAGGTCTCCATGCAGAACAATAGGAAGCAGGTTACATAAAAGGTAAATATACAAATGAGTGTAAACTTGATGAAGTACACCAAAAAGAATAAAAATAACCTAACTAAGGAACCACTTCGATCAAAAACCAGACCTGATGTTCAGCGAGCAGGTTTCAGCAACTGCAGACATTCTGTGGCCATTTCTGCACGCGCAAGAACAAGCAACATTGGTTGGTTTGCGGATTTAGGATGCAACGAGCACCGCATGGACCACCACCATCAGGGGAACTTCAGCAACAGATTAAGTGAGGGATTACGCTGACATGGTGACAAAGTAAAATGCGCAAAACACCCCTATGAGGGGGAAGAGAAGAGTGGGACGACACACCTTTGAAGTGTACGCTGGAATGTTTATTTCTGCCACCCCACTGATCACTGTAATTTCTTTCGTCAGGAAAAAAATCTGCGGATCCCACGCACTGTGGGAATCTATGTAAGTGAAGCTTTGGATGCACTTCTTTGAATTACGATAATTAGCGGTGACGATGGCGGCGAATGTGCAATTTCTTCAGCCTTTAGTTCAATACGAGATTGATGCGTTGATGTTAAACGAAACCTGGCGTGCACCACTGCTCTTTGTCGGCGTAGTCCACAGAAAACGCAGGGAGACGTTGTTTGCTTGAGGCGTTGCTGTGCGTCATTGTTGACAATCTCTGAGACGGTTGAGCATTATCATTGCCTCACATGGCACATCGCATCATGGCGGAAGTGTTAAACGTTTATTGAATTATGGGGCTGTACGTAATTCAATTATTTATTATAATTGTATGTATTCATTGTATCTATACATTCGCCGTATGCGCCATGTTTCGCAGAGTGGCGAAGACGCTCCTGTGGCGCGCGACGCTTCTTTCGGACCTGGGTGTCCTTGTCGCTGAGTGCGTGCTTCGGAGCCATTTTGTTGGCGCGTGTTTACATGCTCCTTCTGCATACTTTGCCAGCACGCTGTTTAGACGCCAGCTGCAAGTGCTCTCTTCAGGCTATGGACGATTGTATGTTTACCCTATCACAGCCCAGCACCTGCATTTGCGTCGCATAAGAAAGCATGCCAAAGCACGTGCCATACGCACAGACTGTGAAGCGGCGCCGGCCGGGATGCGCTGAGGCGAGCACCATCTGGTGGTGTTACAAGGAACCCAGCGGCACGCACGGTAAGATCATCGCAGCAGCAGCAGGGCCTCGAAAGGCGGGAGAAGAGGCGAATAAATCTTCACTTTAACAAACATTCACTAACTTGTCTCTTTTTTTTCATTCTCAGGCTACAAGGGTCACACCACTGCCAGTGACCAAGTCAGACAAACGCTGGTGAGAAAGTTTGCTCCCTCTTGCTGGTATATACCCTTTGCAGATAAACTGTTCTTGCCTCTACGCTTCCAATTGCACGCACTCCGTCAAGGAATGCGCGCGCAATAAAAACATTAATTGTTCAGAGCCCACGGATGTTCTACGCATAGCTGTATCGGGAAGCGTTGCGCATACACACGGACAAACACAGGAAAAAAGACGTAAACGGATAGAGCGCAAACTATGAACTGGTTTTTATTTGAGTAGAAGTCACAATATATAGGCTGCTTTAACACGTGCCATATATGCCATATATTTAACACGTGCCATGCCAAATAGTGTGACTTCTACACAAATAAAAACCAGTTCATAGTTTGCGCTCTATCCGTTTACGTCTTTTTTCCTGTGTTTGTCCGTGTGTATGCGCAACGCTTCCCGATACAGCTAGGCACCAACTCGTCCACCAAGAAGTTCTTCTAATCTAGGCATAGCACACCGTGGGCACTATGTTTTCTGTAGGACCACAGATTCACTAACAATCAGCACTACTCAAGCCGGTATTCAAGAGAAGTTACACGCTAAATAATTTGGGGTGAATAGCTTCAAGTACCAGAGTCCACCAAAGGGTGAAGAAGGTAAAGCGAATAGTGTAAAAAAATAACTACTTATTTCATCAGGTTTCAAGCAGCATCTGATAAAACAAATATAGCTTTGGAAACAATGCACATGCTCTATTACCCAGCAATTTCACTTTTCCTGAATGAGAGGCTTAAAATATATGCTGTCTCGCCACACCATAATGTGTATATCACGTTGGATGCGAAAGGAAGAGACAGACAGCAGAAAAAAGAACGATAAAGTATATGCTGTCTCGCCACACCATAATGTGTATATCACGTTGGATGCGAAAGGAAGAGACAGACAGCAGAAAAAGAACGAGGGACAGTTATTTTCTTCTTCCTTGTCAGTCATGTAGGTCCCACTCTTGCGCTCAAAATCAAAGATTGTTGTGTTTTATACAAGTGCACCTAAAACTGTCCTTTTTTATTAGGATCCTCTCAACGCATCGCTCCATTCTACAACATACCCGTGTGCCTTGTATTCGCGATATTGTGTTACTGCTTACGAGCTAAGATAAGCTAAAGGTTAAATAATGCAGTGAAGCCAACGGTCATAGTATAGTCTTGGAAATGAGGATCAAGCTGTTACTATTAGGCGTTTGGAGCTATTTTATTCTACATAAAGTGGAACGATGACATCTTATTATTATTTCAACCCTCAACGATAAAGCATATTTCCTAGCCTATGCAGTTCCACGGGTATTATGTGAAGCACTCCATTATTCGTCAGCCTCCGAGTGGCCTGGCATGCATCAGCCGCCAGAAGTGGAAGGCTGGCTAGAGTGTATTAGGAAGTTATGGGTTGCAATACGAAAAAATTCCACTCGTATCGTCCGAAACGGTTCCATACGCAAAAAAATACACGTAAATAGCAAACGACGCTTGCTAATGATAACTTATTTTCCGCACGAGTTCACCGTAATGATATGAAATTTGACATCCGTCTTCTCAACTGCACGTTATATATATTTTTTATCTGAGAAGATGAAATTTTAGACCATTATCTGGCCAACCATGTATATATTGTCACTGGGACATACTGGCGCTGTAGTTTCGGCGGGCAAAAATAAAGGTTTTGCCTAAAGTTAACGAGAATAAAGATTTAAAAAACGCTTCACTGGCTGGTTTAGTTTATTTTGTGTTCTTTTCAGGGTTTGCCTAGTAAATAACGTTGTAAGGTTCTTAAGCAAACGGACGTGGGCTTTGGTTAGTTCATAACAATGACCCTCTACCCGAAACATAAGTTTACTATAATATGATAACAGCTCATATTTTGACATTACAGACACGATGCTTTAAACCTTTCTCAACTATACATAACGCACATGAGTATGATTTGAGTGAAGTAAAGAAAACAAGAGATGACGCGGACCGAATGATCACATGAAAGATTTTCAAGATATTGATCTTTTAAGGAACAGCAAGAACACTACTCGAGAAGTATTGTTAGCTTTGTAGAACGTCTTCCGAATTTAGACAGCTTGTAGACCGTAAGGGCTCTTATTCATTGGCTGGCAACCTTCCCTATGGTGTAAACTGTTCAACATCAGCTGACATTATACTTCTGCAACAGTTGTAGCATAATTACTTCTCTACTTGGGTGAATACAGCCATAATTTTGGCGAGACAACATGTTTGATTGTTTTTTAAATACTATGGGTAACTACATTGCATATGAAGTGGCGGCAAAAGGTTAATATCGGACTAGGTTAATTTTTCTTTTTTTAGAAGTTTCTTTGCCTGTTTATTATTTTCTCGTGTTCATGTTAGATCGTAAGTATGTACAAACGTCTAGTTTTGTTACTCAGGAATCGTTTGTCTGGTAAGCAGCATGTGGCATGCTTATTTTCGCGTACCTGATTATAGACCTCAAGTCTCTTCGCGAGGACCGAGAAGGTAGCGTTCATGTTTCTGTAATTGAGGAACCTAAGTGAAAGGCACCAAGTATGTCTTCATTGCTACATGTACAATCTGCCCGTGTGTCTTGTTTTATCTCTGGCGCTCCATAAGTGCCGAGTTATGGTTAGCGACAATCTTCTTTTAGCTTATTTATCCTGGCAGTACATGGATTGATGATATCGAACCAGGTTGACCCAGAAATTTGTGAGTGCAGTAATTTGTTCATGCTGAAGGTTTACATATTGATTTCAACATTTTCCTTTCCTGCTAAACAATTGAGTGCGTGGTCATGTGTGAAAATGGTTTTTCACAACTCATTGTTGTGCAAATATTCCGAGTTACCCAGAGAGAATAATAATATGGCATCCTTTAACTATTGTCACATCACTCTGTCGAGACCATAGTACAGCGTCACATTTGTCCTCTGGAGAGGCTATTGCAATCGTTGCTTCGAATATGCATCACGTCCCGTGACTCTTCCCATTATTTGTCCAGTTGCACAACTAAATAAGTGCGTTCATTTGGTTGTGATATTGGAAGGTTGCCAAATTATTGCAATACCTTACTAACCCGCAGTCGAGAACATATACCGTATTGTATTTTCATGAGACCGCCTTCTTCACGAACAATGAACATAAATACCTCTAAAACATGGTAAATTGTCGATCCATTTCTTTCTACCGCCTTGTAGGCGAACCCCTTTCTGATGTTCATTAGGGATTCTCCAGAAACCATTCACCAACACAGACAAAACCTCATGAGTGAATGCAAGGTTTGCCGGTAATGAATGGAAGTAGCACATATTTCATTGCCCTAAACGAGAACCAGAAGTCAATCTTTTATGCTTTCTCTACTAACCACTTGGTCATAGAGGCGGCCGGATGGATAGAAAACCACGAAAAAGCATATCTCTCCACAATATAATTCCAACAAATGCTTCAGTGGATTGGAGGTCGTGAAATCACGCACCCAAATTATGTGCATTTGAAGAATTCCAGGCAATTGTGCGAACATGTTTGTTATGCGGGTCTTTGTGAGTTAACTACCAGCAAGAGAGGAATTGAAGATTTTTTTGTGATTTACAATGTAATGCAGCCGTATTCCAGATACCATGCACTGTGGGAATCAATATTCTGCGACGTATTTTGAAGGTAATTGGCTATCAAGCATT
The DNA here is from genome assembly GCF_013339745.2 of Dermacentor silvarum. NCBI lineage: Eukaryota > Metazoa > Arthropoda > Arachnida > Ixodida > Ixodidae > Dermacentor > Dermacentor silvarum. The sequence goes on from NC_051160.1 coordinate 47,511,845, forward strand.
GTTTGGGGTTCTGTAAAGCATTAGCACATGGTAAAACATGTTTAGGTAAGGTGAAAAATTGTGAGACGCAAGTGTGCGTCTGATGACAGCAGCACTGCGAGGCCATGTAGGAATGGGCAACATAGAATAAGTTTTAACAGCAAAGCTGTTTAAGCCAGCCGTAAAACGTGCGCGTTTCACGAAAAGTCAGTGGCGCCGTAGCCATGGAAACCAGCGACGCCGCAGCTGCTAGAACACCTGGCGTAACCTGGTGAAGTCTTGACAAGCCGCGCATGCGGAGTAGCGACAACTACGCAGCTGCTTCCGCTAAGCCACGCCCAGCGACGGAGACACCTCGCGCAACCGAGTTCCGCCGCACTACCACCGCGCCGCAGCTTGTATGACGTCACGCTTTCCTCCTTGCAGTAGCCGAGTTCTGCCGTGCCGCAGCTGGCGATAATCTGGCACTAGGCCGCGCGAAGCTCGAGACACAGCGAAGCTGGCTGATCGATTGCGTGTCCTGGTAGTAGCTAGGTTCACTTTGGCTATGTCGAAGTTGAACTTGGTTGTGTCTAGGTTGAACTTCGTAGCAGCTAGGTTAGGCCTTGGCTATGCCTGAGCTGAGCTCGGTTATGCCAGGTTATGACGCAATCGATCACCCAGCTTCACTGTGTCTCGAGCTTTGCGCGGTCTAGTGCAAGCTTGCCATTTTTTTTGTAGACTATCGTCAAATTGTTAAAGCTCACTCTAGTTGGTATACCACAATGTAACTTCGTAGTACGGAAACAAAGAACGAGAGAAAGCGCAACGACATACACAAGCGCCATCTTCTAACTTATCCTTAATTTATGATGTGCAACAGAGTTCTTCAAACTCTGGTGCACCATGCTATTAATTTACAAAGCACTTACAGAAAGCAGGAAGGAACATTTATTATGGTACCACTTAAGTTTTTTATTATTATTTCTTCGCAGGATGTACGGTGATTATGGCAAATCCAGCCTAGATACCCCTTGAAGAATATTAGTTTCCCCATTCCTTAATTTCTCAAACTTTATTCGACAAGACGTAAAGATTTTCGTTTTTTGGGGGGTGCCGGATTTGTACATTCACTTTTGTTTTTCATAATTGCGCGTGCAGCGGGGTTGCTGCTGTTGGTGATTTTTCGTTTATTGTCTTATGGAGGTTAAAGTTCCTATTTGCGTGCACCCTTATTTTTTTCTTTCTGAATGAATCAGCTAGGCTGACTTTTTCAGCATTGCTCTTTAAGATGCGTTACGCGTACACATTCTTTTCTGATAGGGAGTTATTCCAGCTAAAAAGAACAAACGTTTGATGTACTACGCATACTATAAAAACTCTCATACAAAAATAAAATTTGGTCGGAGCGTCTATAAAATCCATTTTTTCTCTTTCTCTATAACGTGTAGCAAGAAAAATATAAAGTAAGCTAGTGAAGTAAACTGGATAATAGTCTTTTTATCGCTAAGTAACTTTTACAGTGCTGTTTTTTTTCTTTGCCACCAATTTTGTTCTGTGACGAACCAGCGGCAATGCCCTTTCCACATTATAGGACCTTATGCACATTCCAGATATTCCCGATTTCTGTACAACACACCAAGGAAAACGAACGAACTAGAAGGTTCATCAGTAAAATTGGCGTACCTTATAGCACGCTAATGCCAACCTAACGCTTATTTATGGATGCTAATTCTTTCGACTTTGTGCTATTCAGAGAAACACGGAGAAGAGCTTGAAGTTCTAGTAAGTTACCGTTCATTCTGCCGATAGGTTAGGTAAACTTGCCGTTTCGAAACTCCGTTTCAAAAGCGACGGCTGTCTGTAATGCCCTACACAATAGATACCAATGGTATGGAAACAGTATGCCGTTCTTGCCTAAAAGATTTTGGTCTGTTGTCCGAGGCACTTAAGCTTTCGCAACCGCACGCCAGTGTTAAGAGCATTTATTACTTCTTCTTCATCAAGCAATTGAGCAGACAGTGAATATCAATGTAGCAATAAAGCTTAGCAAAGACAACGCAAGCCATAATACTTACGCCAGGTGAGCACAGAAATCTATTATGGAAGAAAACCTAAAGCCTATGAATGCATGCACTTCCGCATTAAAGAGGCCGAGGCTAGTGATGCAAGCCAAACAAAGCGCATGTGCTACGATACGAAATCAATAACGAAAAAGAGCACCTGAGAATGTAATGGTCACAAAAAAACATCTTACAAACCAACCAAAGAGAGAACAATGCAGTCTAACCGAACTAATAAACATTCTCTAGTTGAGCCTCAAGGTGCTCTGGATTTTTGGTCCATGACGCATGTCCTACAATAATTGTTCGCCTTGTTGTTATCCCAAGCGAAGAACACCTTCTGCGCTGTTGTTTAGCCATTTTTGTGTGCCCTTGCGGGCCTTCATCATTGCTTTGGGGCAGTTCCGCTATGCTGAGACTTCTTGACTTGTCATGGAAAAATTGCACTGCCCTATTGCTGAAAACACAAGCATATATTTCTCACTATTATATATTGTATGTATTGTACGCCGCCAAGAAGTGACATTCATCCTTGGACGCAACAAGCTAAATAAATCCTCATCGGAAAAAGAGACATGCTGGAAGATGCTGCCCCCGATATGCAAAAAAATAAATATTATCGTTCGTTGAGAAGGAACATGCCTGCTGAAGGTAAACATTGAAACCTAGGAAAAAAGGGTGGCGATTTCGGAGATAAGGAAGGGGAAGTATATGTCGGCACGCTGAATCTGAGCGGCACGTGACGTAGTCAGAAACCCGTACAAAATTTACGGGCAGTGCTAACGGACATTACAAGAACTGAACCAACCTGCCGTAAAACACTGCTAAGGGTTTCGCCGCGGATTTGAACTTCAACGTAGTTTGAAACGCGATTATTCTTTATTGAAAAGGTCAAGAAAAGGCGTGTTCACAAAGTTTCATATTTATAGCAACAAGGCCACTGACTAAAACGAAGTATGGTATTGCTATAGTCACGCCAACTTTCACGGACTGGAGAAAACATCGCGTGTAACGCGGTGTCCCGAACCCGTCCACTGACATTTCATTTTCGCATTAACCAATGTTCTCCGCTTGTCGCTGGTCAGGAAATCCCGCTGCTACTAATCGTTTCCTGTTCAGACAGAGTGAAAAAAAGAGAAATAACGCTACACTACCAATAGTTCTGTGTTTTTCCAGCCCTTTGACCATTCCTGACCAGTGGTTGCCATGTTTCAGCCTAACTTGCAACAAGTTTTTTTAAGGAGCACTAATCGATCTGCAGTGTTCTTGTGCACTCTATCGATTTACGTACAAATTGTAATAAAAAACATGGCTCTCAATCCCTATTCGTCCCAATGATTCTGTCTGTAGCGTATTTTTTTCCTTTCTTGTGGGCCCATAATTGCTTCTTTTTGTTCTGGGTCTCCACTTCCTTGCCTCTCTTCGCTCCCTGCATGATTACCTCGCCAAGACTACGAATATTGCTTTCACTGCTAGATCCCACGACCTGAAGAGGACGTGAAATTCTCTTTGCAAAGTGTTTACCACCCTATCTGGTGGTTTACTATCTGTTTTTTTAACGGGAAATTGATAAATGGTCACGAAAAGAACAAACCACACAACCACAAAAGTGGCTAAAAGAGCATATCGCCACTATAGTAAATACAAACTACGCACTTATTTTAGTTTTTTTAATTAAAAATTGTAAATTTAAAATTTTAATCTTTTTATAATTGCTACCACCAGCAAAAACGTTCTGCCTACTACGAGTGCATGGCATCTTTCACAAGTCAAATGGCCATGTGCATGGCAAATTCGTTGTGCCATCTTCAGGTCACATGGAGCATACCTGACCAAGGAATGCCCACCATCCTGCTTCGAGCGTGCATGTGTGACGTAATCTAGGTAAACAAACATTATATCTGACGTTCTGAGTTAAGCTTCTGATCTGCACCGTGAGTATAGCGGGACCAAAGCGTCTGCTCCGCTGATCGAGTGGCAAGTGTATGTGTTCCACGCTACGTCGGAGTCTTTTCACGCCAATTTCAGACGACACTTACAGTAAAGATATTTCATCATTAACCTCATCAGAAGCCCACCTGCGTTAGCCAACAACCACTTGATTTTTGATATCATCACGCCGTGTTACATTCAGTGAGCTTGCATTGCCTTTACGTTTGCTCGCATGACTATTCCAGAAAAAGTCAATGTTGTGCTCTCTCAGTGTCACCAGTGAGGCAGTACAGAGTTTTGCTCAAAATTTCTCGAGCATTGTTTATGTTTTTCGAATCCTTACAGCTTTCGCGTCTGAATCAATTAGGTTCTGAAAGGTTAGCCGAAAGTTGTACATGAAGGTGCTTGAACAGAAAAGTTGATAGCAACCTCATGTGTGTCATGTGTGTTTGTTTTACAATGTGCTGTTTGTGAAGACAATGGGAAGTCTGCCATCGAGAATGTCAACGGCGTTATTAAGAAAAACCTGAAAGTTTGTTGGTTAGTATTGAGAACTTATGAGTGAAACGTTTGGAATTGTTGTAAATGACACTAAACGAGCGTTTTCATTACAGTAGACATGAGCCGTTAGTCCTGTCACCTGCTGCTCAAATGTTACTTAAAATCTGCGGTTGTTGTGAGTGGTCTACCACCAATGATAGTACACCAAATTATTTTCGCGTCTCCGTTGCTTATTGTGTTAAGAACATCAATTGCAAAGTTTTTCTTTTAGACAATAAGAAGCGCTATCTGCGGTATAACTGCACCCACCTGAATGGCTTTAAACCGCACTTACCAGCTAAACAAAAAGCTATTAAATGTAGTTCCGATTCACTGAAGCATTACGGTTCCATGTACGTCGCGCGCATTGGTGCGCTGTCATCAAGATTGCAGACGTGACTTATCGCGCATAGGCGTTAGTTATAAAAAGGGATTGTCATGACGTACGTCATTTTTGTTCGAAATTTAAAGTGTCTGCAAAACTTGAGGTACCCATGTTATATACTGTAAGCCAGGACCAGTTGTATCCTGATTGTTCTTTATAGTTCTAGGCAAACACACGCACAAAAGGAGAGCATAAGGTTTCATTCTATTGTTCACTTTGAGTTCCTGCGTTGTCTGAACAAAATGACAAATTTTCATGCTTTTGAAGGCCGGAATTGTCACCGACAAACAAATGCAAGACATTCGTTCAATATACGCATGATAGCTGTATTCAATCAACGAACATACATTTTGATCCACGGCGAGCATTGTCCACTTGCACGGTCCCTAAAACTTTGGAGACTTCATTTGCGTAACAAAGAGAAAACGTTAAGGTAGTCGTTGAGACTCTTTATCGTCGTCTTTCTGCATGTGCTTGCCTAATCGCTGTGAGCATGTGAGTACCCTATCACATAGGCAAGCGAGCATGTAGACTTCACTCCACCGCTCAATCAGAAGCCGTTGGGACCGAAAGTGTTTACTTTGCGAAGTCTTACAGTCCACATTGCTCTGTTACTTCCACAACAGCCGCAATCTGCTTGCGTTGCATTCCCTTTGCTTGCCCCTCTCGGCATGCTTTCAATCGCAATGCGGAAGACAAACAGGAAACTCAAACAATGTTTCCCGGACCCGATTTCGGCTGGGAGCACCCTCTATGGAGCAGTTTCTTTGAAATCTGCCGACGGGTTGATGCGTTTCTAACCATGGTATAGGCACGTTAGCTTCGCGAGCTTCCATTTTGTGATAGTTCCAAGGTGCTTGTAATGGGATGATTTTCTTTTTTTTCCATAAAATCTAAATTTCGTTGGGCTGGTGTGTGATCACCGATGTTATTTGGAAATGGCAAACTATTGCCGGCGCTTCTATTATTATAGTTCCCTGGAACACTCCATCAAGTTATCATATGATGACTCCCTGACTATTTACGCCGATGTTAGACCATTATGAATGTGCCCTGTAGCAGCAAACGTTGAGCCCTCAGACAGAATCGTCCTTGTGTTTATGGCTGCCTCGGTTGTTTAGCTTCTTTCTTGGCAAGGTCGAATCGTACCTAGCACAGAACTTGGACGAAGAGGGTGAATGTTTTTTTTTTAATTTAAGAAAGTTAGTGTTGAAAAAACTGTCTTTTCCTAGACTTATTGACCGGATCAATTCAATTTGTATCCATTTTTGAATGTGGATAGACTAAAACAAGAAACTGACGTTAATATAAGCACGTCTCTTATACCGGAAATTAGCACGTCGACGTGCGAGCAGATTACATGGCATTCTTTTATGGGGAGCCTAGACTAGATCGAAACACGAGAAACCCCAGCAGGTATGCCGTAGCAATCCACCAGGTGTTTAATTTTACAGTACTCAACAGTGTTGTACAACCCGATGTGAACAGACCCAAGGAGCGGCGTATCAGTTGGCAAGTACCCCATCGCGCTGTAGCAAATGGACCGCGGAAATCCACATGCGGAGGAACTTCATTTGAACGGAATAATTCTAATCTACCCGAGAATAGCATGAAGCTGGAAAGGAAATCTATACGGCCTTCTAAGAAGAAAGCCGTGCAGTTGGAGAAAATATGTAATACTCGGGGGTCGAATCCAGGCCGAACAACCATCCCCCCTTTTTTGTTGAAAATTCAGCAATTTCACCTTATTCACTGTCTCTGCCGTTCGAATGCTCGTATGTATGACCCAAGCATTGCTATTTATCTGATAGTCCCCAGGTTAGTTCCGGTGATAGAGAAGGCGTTCCAGAAAGGCACTGACCTTGAGTTGAATCTCCAAACCAGGACAAATATTTTCAATGATGGCGCTTTGTTTCGAGCAATCTGTCTCGATTGTCTTTGTAGCTTCATGATACTCTCCCGTTAATGACAATTTTTTCTCTCCAGAATGCGTAGCATACTTAATAAGAATGTTCCATCTCATGTTACTATATTACCATTCGTTTCATCATGTCTCCTTTCCGGCCCTTCGCCTGGAAGAGCTGGAGTTGTCCACCGCTAGAGTTACACCGGATTCTGTGGCCACTGCTTGTGTGGCATCAAAAGAACGCTAACAGGGACGTTCAACTAGACTCGGTGTCAGAACAGGAGACCAAGATGAACTGCGACAAGTAGTCTGTGGACTAAGAGTTCCATTAAAATGGCCCATCTCTCTAAGGTAGGCACTTTGGCCCTAATGGCCAGTCTGTGAATGAAACATGAACTTGCACATTTCAAGTTCGTTCAGAGTTTTGTTTACGGGAGGCGAAGTTGTTGCATGACAGGTACAGGATGGCGATCACCGTAAGTTCATCATCCCAAAGTCCCTCGAGTCAGGTTTGCCAGCAGCCCATGTCAAAGACCAGTAGTGGACTTTCCAATGCGCACGTCATACTCGACCTTCAATTTTCAGGGTTAGTGAGGACTGCCTCTCAAAATCTTGGCCCATACTACTCACTACGTTGTACAAGGAAAGATATTCAGTATATTCAGACACTATGTGGGGCACGTATTGAAGTAGTTAGCCGGTTATCGTTTCCAACACCTACAGATCTCTACAAATTTTAAATATTATATAATTGCACTGACGCACGCATGCAAACCATAAGCACATAATAAAAGCCGAAAAACAAAAATAAGTCAACCCACAGACAGGTTCTGAAGGGATCTCAGAGAGAGAGAGAGAGCTTTGGTGCTTACAAGTACAACATGTTCGCTGTCAATTTTGACATTGGCTTCGCTGGTGCGGTAAAAAAAAAACAAAAAAAAAACGCTGCGGCAGCCTACCAAGCATTGACATACGGAAGTTATACAGCGAATTGAAAGAGCGATGTTGGAATATAAACAACCATTTGCGGAAGAAGTTGAAGTCACCTCCTAGGGGCATAAATCCACATATTGTTGAATACACCTGCAATTCTAGCACAGGGTGAATCACCCTAGCATGTCGCCCCACCACTTTGTGCCCTTCGGAAACTGCCTCTGTACTAGTCATCTTAATATTTCAGCACTAAATTATATACCGAAACGGAGGCCATGAGCACTCTATCGCGTGGTGTCCATTCCAGCATTCACTATCGCACTCGTTGAAGCTTCAACACAAAAGATAAGAAGTGGATTTTTGCGGCTCTTCTATGGTTAATTCCGTCCTGCATTTTCATTTTGCATGCGCTACCACAATAACATTGTATAGAAAATAATGACCTAATTCTTCAAGAGAACTACCATAAGTGCATCACCCTAGACGTTACTACCGGGATTGTCCCGGCGAAGGGGGACATTTGACTTCATAGTAAAGTATGGACATACTATTTATCTCTTATTGTGTATATTTCTTAATCTCAATAAACAAAAACACTCTGGACGGCACGACTAGATTCGAAAAATTCCTCTTGCTTCTCTGACAGGCAATTTCTGGCCTGCTTAAAAGCTAATGCTGTGCAACTTAGACCTGGGCATCGAGGCATGTCCGAGAAGGCTGGATATGATTTTTTATTTTCAAATGCGCCTGATGTGCCTTCACCTGATTATTACCTTACCCTGCAGGAAATCATGTTTCGCAGTGTAGACGCACTTGTTACATCGGTAATCGATGCCATGCAATTTGGTTCAAACGTCTGCAATAAATGTCACTTTTGAAGCTCGTTCACGTGTGGTATATTGCCACGTTGTGCCAAGGCACCAACGTGTAGGTTGCTATAGCTGACACGCGTTCGGTAACACATCGATCTATTGATTACCCGTGCCTAGCATTATCAAAGAGAGGTGGCAGGTCACTGACATTTGCCCCCGGGATTTCCCTCCCTCCTCCCCACACTCTTTGCTTACCTATCTGTGACAACCCACACGGGGCATTAGTCGAGGTTCGGCAGGAGATCTGACATTTAGTCGATACTAATGTACGTGGCCGAAAATGAAGAATTTCTCCCTTTTTTCTCTATATGTTCCAACACAGAAAGGGGGGAGAGGGGGCGTTGATATTCACAGAAAGCTGCATTACTAACGCCGCTACAGTTTTCGTGTTAAACATCAAATGCTGTGCCATACCAATTTAGTTCTGGCACACAGTAAATAAACGTACAGTTTTAGCTGCGTCGAACGAATGAAGTTCTTAAACAGAAAGAATACTAAAGTTTAGAAGTTTCAACCAAAGGGCGACGAAATAAAATCATAGCAAGGCTTACTGGTGGTCGTAAACTCACCTGATGGTGCTTTACGAGCATGCGGGTAAATACCTTGGTGCCACGCAGCTAGCGAGGACAGTGCTGTTGCACCATCAGAAATTGTGCCCTGGCCACTACTAGGCCTCTGAGAACACTGGCGTGATGAGGCACGTTATACCACGGCGCTGCCTAAACTGCACGAAAAGCAGTCATCATTAGTAGCTTGAATTTACCGTCCGTTCATCTAAGACCACTGTATGAAATGTGGGGTCATGGACGCAATAGGACGCTAACACTGGCTCTCGAATGAGGCCGTGGTGGGGTATGCACCAACGAAGCATGACTGGTTTTGCATACAGCTGCTCAGAAGTAACGCTAGTGCTTCAGCTGAACATTTATGCAAACAGTGGAATGGAGGCAAAGGGTGAAGGTGCATCCACTGGCTTCACTGTTTTGGCAGCTTGACCCGCATATATCACCTCACCGGTCACGTATTTGTTGAACTTCGTGGCCATCGGTTGTGTAGACCATTGCGCAGCGTTTGCGTGACGCTCAAAACACAATTGTGGCGTGTTCATCCTGTTGAGATGATGGTCGATGGTAATACGATTGGCGTTCTTTCTCGCGACATGTGGGTAATTTTAGTGGTTATGCGAGATGGATTCGTGTGATGGTTGAATTAAAGAGACAGGTACAGGGTTGTATGAAATATTCAATCGCAGGATGTGTAAATATGCTTACGTGGTTTAGTAGCTTTCTATATGTGTTCTTGAATGCGATAATGTACATTTGAATATATACACTCGATATGTAAGTTTTATAGGTCTGTGCAGCTTAGGACAAAATGACCATCGATACGGCAGCGCTTATAGACAGCCGCGCATCGTCTTCTCGTCGGCTGCTGAGGGTGACGAAGTGATGGATAGAAAATTACGATGCAAACTTCTGAGATCTAAAGTGTCTGATTGCGTTAATAAAAAGATGCGATTGAGCCCACCACCGGAACTTGCCGTGGGTACCATGTCGAGGGAGACCCACTCCGGGCCAAGCGCCTCCCTCATAAACTCTGGAAACCACGCGTTTTGGGGCTTCTAGAGGCCGACTTTGAAGCCGCCGTAGATGGCGGGCGGAATGCCTCATGGTACGTGGTACGCTATGTGATCATTGTAACGTCTCCGACACTTTTGTGGACTGGCGTATTGTCTCGCTGCTGTATGTTCTGCATACTATCAGACAAATAGCAGTGGTACATGCAAGGTAACGTTTAACACCAGCTCATCACTTTAGTATTCCACTACGCAGTGAAGAAATTAAATAATCGCCTTGAGCATCACCACTAATTACCGTCAATCAAAGCAAACAGCACAAAAAGCTTCACGTACACCGATTCCAACAGTGCGTGGGATACGCGGGAATTTTCTTTAACCACGTTTTGAGTGTGCTTTCTGCGATGCAAGATTACTCAGCTTGTGGGTAGAGTAAAAAAAAAAAGCAACGGAGAGAAGCGCCGCGAGAGGCACCTGGAAGTAAGACAAGTTTAAAGAGTATCACGTACAACGCAAACAGCAAGCAGAGGGAAGAGGGAGTAGAAGGTACAGAATTAGGAACCTCGACAGTGAGGCCTTAACCTAATGCTCCGTTCCCGAGCGCAGTGCGGTGTTTGCCGCGGTTCCCCTCCTGCTTCCTTTTTTTATTCTCGGCCGGCACGCGCTCAAGCCGGGATGTCATTTGCGCAAGTCGCTGTCCGGCCGCTGCACGCTCCACTCGGCAAACGAGGAATGTAATTTGCTACGTACGTCTCGCGCACACGCCAGCACGCATTAGCTTAACACGCCTCTTACCGTTGCCTCCTCGCCTGACTGCTTGCGCGGCCGACTTGTCTACGAGCACATGCAGCACTTTCGCGTGGTTTCTTTTATGCGGACTTTCCTAGAGCTACTTCCATAAAGCTTGATCAGTAGCGCGGGCGATGCCTTCTTTCGTTTTTTGCTTTCACAAGCAGCAAGTAGTTACTTCCGTATAGCATTGTGTAAGATTGAAAGCTGAGCGAGTTGCTGTTGATTTGTGCTCTGAACAACGCGAAAACGCGGGCCAAGAAAGGCAAAGCCCTATCGACACTTTTTTTTGAAGAGAGGGAAATTGGTATACGTCAATTCCCACTTTACTGGCGATAAACAAATAAGCAAAGCTTGAAACATACACAGCAGACCTCACCGATTTCTTCGGCTTGGAATATTTTTAACAGCGAAGCTGTTCTAGCTAACCGTAAAAGCTGCTACCTGCTGCCGCAAAACCTCGCCGAGCTATGACGTCACTGCGTTGCCTATGACGTCACCTCGCGAAGTGGCCTGTGCCTCGCCTCCCCTCCGGGCCGTGCACATGTTGCCTTGACATGGAACGTTAAGGACAGGGAAGAAGAGCATGCTAGGGACTGGGAAAGAGAAAACGAGAGCGAGATTGAGAGAGAAATAAATTGTAGCAGCACCAACGAGGCAAAGCACAAAGCTGCCGCCGACGCAGCCCGCGTTGCCTAGCCGAGCATGTGCCGAAGCAGTAGCGATGACGTCACCTCGCGTTGCCTAGTAACCGCCGGCACAGGTGCGCGCTCGCTTCGTCCGACACAGACACGGCTATGCCGAGCACGCGCCAGCTGCGCGCTAGTGCGCATGCGCCGTGACGTCATCCCGGCTTTCCGTCTGCTGCGCACCGCCCGTACATTGTGCGTAGCACTCGCCCAATGTGCATGCGCTTGGCCTCAAAGTTTGCCATAAAAGGGGCGGCGCCTAGCCGTGTCAACTTTCGCTAGATATTGAGCGTCTAGCGCCCAACACGTTCAGTGTTGGCAAGCAACAGCGCTCTTGGAACTGTGCGAACATTGGTTAGTCTGCCTGCATTTGTGGCATGCAAGGAACGCTGTCGCTCGTAGACGCCGACGAGTCGAGCACTAGTGACGCGAAATGTCGCGAAAGGGAAGGTACCTCCGAAAATGATCGCTCGAGAATACCTTCCTTACATGCGCAGTTAAGTTAAACCAAGTTAAGACCTAGCAGCAACCAAGTTAATATCTAGCTGTAGCAGCCAGTAAGACTTGACGATCGACAGTTTCGCTGTGCCTAAGCTTTGCACGACGACGTGCAAACTTCCCTGTTTTAACAGCGAAGCTGTTTAAGCCAGTCATAATTTGTGGTTCGTATCAAGAAACTATCATCATCTGCAATAAAGAAACAAATAAATAAAATAAGCTTTTTTGCCGAGGCGAGATTCTAGCCCGCGTAGCCACGGTCCCAAGGCGAGCATCGTAACCACTAGCCTATACAGCCGCGCCTGCAGAATATGCATTTATGCGAACCATACGAATGATTTTGTTCGAGGGTCGTCGTCTTCGCCCACAGCTGGCGCGTTCGCACGTGCTCGTGCCAATGCTGAGCGAGGTGAAGAGGTTCCGCCCGCTGTGCTCGGGAGAGAGACAAAAAAATGAGAGCGAGAGAGAGAGATAGAGCGAGACACATTCACGGAGCGGGTCTGCTGGAACGCGGTGTCGGCATTGCAACGCGGTGTCGGTGTTGCAAGCTGCGCTATGCAACGCGCAGTGACGGCCGTAAGTCCGAGACACGTGAAAAGAAATTATCATCGTCATGAGGAATAAGACGAAATGTTTGCGCGCACTTCCGGAAAATGCTGGGCTACGATCGCCCTGCTTCGCTGTTTCAAGCGTTGCGTAGCTGAGTGCAAGGTTAAGCGTTTTTTTTTCTCTCACTTGTCTTTCAAACAACTGAGTTCAGTCCTTACGCGAATCGGGCAACAACCCACTGGTTAGGGGTGTTTTTTTTTCCTTTTTTTTTCTTTTTTTAGGAGGGGAGGGGGGTTGCAGCGCCAACTATAGTCGGGTACAACTTTGGAAGGCAGCGGCATTGGCGAAAGGTGGATCCACGTGAGCATCCACCAATTTACGCGCACTCTAGGTTGACGTCATGAGCCGGACGGCTGGTGACCCCGTCGAGGGAGAACACGGCAGCCCGCGCTTCGCGCTGGGCCGAATCGCGTCAGCGGGACAATTTCTTTAGTCGCGGAGACAATCGGCTGCTGCGCTTCGGTAATCTGGGCGGGGCCTCTCCTGTCTTCTTAAGCTGTACCCGACTATAGATAGCACAAGGCCTGTGTACGCCAATCCACGACGTTGTACTACCTGGCCTGACAGCCATAGAATATTATGGAGATGCTTCCGAGTAAGCTGCTGTGATTTTGATGTCATCGCTTTGGTCGCCCAAGCCTTGAAAGAAAAAATTTCGGGCACAGTGGAAATGATGTCACAGAGCAGATTACAAAGGCCTTGTGCTATCTAGGTTGAGTTAGTTGTGGCCGTATTCACATGCAATATCCCAAAGTAGGAAATTGCGAAAAAAAAACATTTTATTTTCAAATGGCAAGCATGACTTTGTTATAGTACAGAAAGAACAGGGTGGATTGAATAAATGAGTTCATACTTCTTCTTCTTTGTTTAAGCACAATCATATGACATCTATGACATAGTAATGCATGTTGTGGAATTTTAACTACGTACATTGACACACTTTAGTGCCCCTGTACAAGTTGGCTAGATTTATTTAGTCAAGTTGTATAGCTTTACGGAAACTTCTTTTCACAGCTGTTTGGCCGAAAGCTTACGCAAATCCACTTACTTTCTTTTTGCAGGGTGTTCGATATTTTAGTATCGAGTATATTTCATTTGGATAATCTGGAGCATGATGTTTCTTATCGTTTCTTTTTTTCGTATACTATCCAGGTGAAGTGGCGTTGTAGTCAGGGCAAGTTTCGAGATATTATGCACGAACGCCCCATTTTTTTCTTCATTCATTGGAACAACCTCAAAGCACGAATCCACCCGACGTGACGGCAGCGTTCATTTGAGGTGACCTTCAAATTTCAACTCTCCTAATACGATTGAAATACGCGCACAGAGGCGAGGATATGTTTCCATGGGTGGTCAGTGCAGAACAAACAGCAGGATTCGGTTTAAGCACTTCGGCGCTGGCGCATGGTCATTTAATTTGACCCTGGTGAAGCAACGGCTTGTACACGCAACATGTACAACAACATAAGGCTGCATTAAAGTAATATTATTACTGGAATTTTCCAGAAAACTTGTGTTACGGTAGGAGAGTAGACTGGGTGGTAATACGTATTGTGAAGGTAAACCCAGAGTAACGGCCACATTCGATGTTTATTTGAACAAGTGAAAAGTATGCCGAATAAGCAAGCTCGAATTTTTTGAAACTCCCATCTATGCACTCAGCGACAGCTCAAGCTCGATGTTTGAGCATAAAAAAATCGCATAGGACAATGCTATTCATGCTTTTCTTAGATATTGCATGAAAAAAAACTCCCAGTTGATTGCCAAAGACAACGTTTGCGAAATAAAACATGTCTTTTGATCACATTACCCTAATCATATGTAGCTTTTTGATTTCAAGCACCAAAAGTATTCATTCGATGTTAGCTTTTTATTCTCAACTCCGCCCATCGAGCTGGTTTGCCATTTCACTGATTCATATACTTCATTTGCTACCTTTGTAGACTATATTTCCTTAGATTTATACGCAATTGGTAGCTTACTTAAAAATTTCGTATCTCTTCTACTCATTGTAGAACCTACCACTCCCCGCTACCATCTTGAAAATTAAAGATATAGGCTATCTCTGCGTTTGTTTTTTCGATAGCACACTATCCTGCATAGTAATTCTTAATGTTACGTCTAAAGTAGGAGTTTTTCGGTCTACATGCGGAGTCTTAGCCCTCAGATTACTTTGTAATCACCTAATCTGGATAGATCCGTGAATACGTGCAGAAAATTCTGTTCTGATGGGTAGCAATGAATTGAAGTTAATCCTTTGATTTTCCGTGCAAAAACCACCATTGCTGATGTGTAGCTTAGGAAAGGCAGGAGGTAATTTTCAAAATAAAGCATGATCAATTTTCAGCTACATAGGATAGATAGCATAACTTTAACTTGTACTTCGAAGAGTAATATGTACAAACCATTTTACAAGATATGATTGATTGATTATTGTGGTTTATTGGCGCAAGGGCCAGATGTGGCCAAAGAGCGCCAAGACGATGGTAATGGCTTGTTAGTAGTACGTGAATAGAGAATTAAAAGGTGTGCATAAAACACCAGATGTAGCATGGCTGTAAAGGGGCCTAAAAACAGTCGCTGTAAAGTGCGTAAAATCTATACGTAATAAGATTATGGCAATGACTTATGATGTGTACTATGGACATGATCAATGCATTGCGAAAGAATGATACGACGTACAAAATATTACAGATGCAACAATTGACGAGAAGCACAAGTGCCTAAACAGAGCCCTTGAAACAGAAGGGCCTGGAGGCTTGTGCTGCTACAAACTATCACAGCAACATCCTCTGGAGAGGGGATGCGCTACGAACTTATTGGGCTAATAACATGTAGCCCAACATCGTTCAAAAATGCGATGACTGCGTAGGTGTTCAAAAGCGGTTCTTTACCAAGAAACATAGCGGGATGAAGAGGTACACAATAGCAATATGCTAGCGGAAAATGTTTCTTCTTTCTCTTTCGGCTTCCTGACACTCCAGGAGGACGTGGAGAACGGTGAGCCTCTCGCCACATCTACCACAGGTTGGAGGATCATTTCCATTCAACAGAAAATTGTGAGTACCATATGTGTGTGCGTATTCTAAGACGACAGAATAGGAATGTTTTAGTTGTACAGGGCCAGAAACCTAACTGTGGCTTAATCAAGTGGAGCTTATTATTTGTTTCGGCGTCCCACAAGCGTTGCCAGTGGCTTCGCAGTTGGTTTCGTAGGAAAGGCTTCAGATCTGTAGCAGGGGCAGCAGCGGGAAGACCAGTACCTTGCAATTCCATTGATTTCGCGATTTCGTCGGCAAGCATATTACCCTCGATTCCTCTATGGCCGGGAACCAAGCATATTATTATATGTCTATGAGATAAGTAAATGTTGCACAAGAGTGAGTAAAGCTCAATAAAAACAGAATTTTTATGCTTTTGTAAAGATGTTAGCGCTTTTACAAGACTCCACGAGTCTGTGAATATTATTGCTTTTTCTAGTTTTAATTTCTTTATATGTTTCACCGCAGACAGTACTGCGTAGGCTTCTGCTGTGAAGAGTCTTGTTAGGGGGTTATCAATACGTCAAATTTAGAAAAAGAGAGGCCAACAGCCGCCTAAGATACGCCCAGCATGGGACTTTATTTATTTTTTTTTATTTGGATGCGCCGGTGTCGAATTCTGAGCAAAAGTACTTCGATTGAAGTTCACGGAAATGCATTGCAATTTCGAGCTCGGGAGCGTACTTTGTGACATCTATAAAGGATAAATCAAATTATATCACCTGCCACTCCCAGGGCGGTGAAATCTTAGCTGGAGGCACTAGGCGATGTTCTAGAAGTGGGACATCCATCTCTTCGCTAAGTTCTCTTACACGCAGTGAGAAAAGCCGCCTCATAGAGGGTCGATTATAGAAAAGCGTTGCACACTTCAAATCATTAACGGTTATAGAACAAGGATGTTCCCGATTGGAGTGCACTTTGAGAAAATAGGTGAAGCTGATGTATGTTCTCTGGAGATGGAGTGACCACTCATTTGAGTCTACGTGTAAACTTTCGACGGGGCTTGTTCTGAATGCGCCAGTGGCCAGGTGGATACCTAGATGGTGCACAGGATCTAGCATTTTTAGCGCGCTCGGGGCGGCAGAATGATATACCACGGCACCATAATCCAATCGTGACCGAATGAGGCTCTTGTAAAGATTCATTAAACATTTCCTGTCGCTGCCCCATATTGTGTGAGATAGAACCTTCATTAGGTTCATTGTTTTTAGGCATTTTCCTTTGAGATATTTTATGTGGGGAATGAAAGTTAGCCTAAAGTCAAGTATGATGCCTAAAAACTTGTGTTCTTTGTTCACAGGTATTTGCTGTCCATGCAGTTCTACTCAGGAATCTGGGATCAGGCCTCTCTTTCTTGTGAAAAGAACACAAGAACTTTTGTGGGGGTTAACTTTGAACCCGTTTTCTTCCGCCCATTTAGACGCTTTGTTCAACCCCTGCTGTACCTGTCTCTCGCACACTGCGAGGTTACAGACTTGAAGCCTATTTGTATATCGTCCACGTAGATGGAATAAAATAGAGCTGGTGGTAACGAAGCACGAAGCGTGTTCATTTTGACAATAAAGAGTGTGCAAATGAGCACGCCTCCCTGGGGTACACCAGTTTCCTGTATAAATGTACGCGACAGTGCATTACCTAGTTTAACCCGGAATGTGCGGTTGTGTAAATAGCCTTCAATAATGTTTAACATATTACCGCGGATGCCAAGTGCCGACAGATTGCGCAAGATTCTGTAACGCCAGGTTGTATCGTACGCCTTTTCTATATCGAGAAACACGGATAAGAAATATTGTTTATGTATGAAGGCATCACGAATGTTTGCTTCGATGCGCATGAGATGGTCGGTTGTAGACCGTCCTTCTCTGAAGCCGCACTGATATGGATCAGGAATATTGTTTGACTCAAGAAAGTGTAAAAGGCGACGGTTTATCATTTTTTCAAAAAGTTTGCAAATACAACTTGTGAGGGCTATTGGGCGGTAACTTGTTACTAATGTGGGGTCTTTACCTTGTTTCAAAATCCGAACGACAAGGGATTCTTTCCATGCAGTAGGTAGGTACCCGGCAGCCCATATAGCATTGAAAAGTGCGAGTAGTGTTATTTGAGTATCGCTCTGGGTGTGTTTAATCATATCGTACGTGATCCTGTCAGGTCCAGGCGCAGAGCTCCGACATGTATTCAAGGAGGCTCTCAACTCGGCGATGTTAAAAGGCGTGTTATAGGGTTCGTTCTGTCTGCATTTGCGGTCGATAGCCTTGCGTTCTGCGATTTGTTTGTGCTTTAGGAAGGCCCCGGAATAATGATTCGAACTAGATATGCACTCGAAGTGTTCGCCAAGAGCGTCAGCTTGGTCTTCCAAGCTGTTCGCTTCGTCGTTCACTAGCGGCAACGGATGGATTTCTTTTCCCTTTAGCCTCCTTAGCCCGTGCCATACTTTTGCCTCTTGAGTGTATGAATTTATACCCGAGAGAAACCTCTCCCAGCTTGCCCTCTTAGCCTGTCTTCGCGTCCTTCTTCCCTGGGATTTAATGTGTTTAAACTCTATTAAATTTTCAGTTGTAGGACATTCACGGTAGTTTGCACCAAGTTTTATTTTGTCTCCTTCGTGCCTGTCTGCAATCGTCATTCCACCAGGGGACCCGTCTTTTGAATGAAGTACTCGTTTGAGGAATGAATTTCTCAGCGGCGTCAATGATAAAAGCAGTAAAATATGATACGGTGTGATCTATACTAAAATTATTTATAAAATCTTATGATAAGTACGTGGATTCTCTAAAGCATTCCCAGTCAGCTGAGGCCAGTTTCCAGCGTGGGACATGCATAAGGGAGTCATGTTCGGTTACTAAGTTTAGGGTTACTGTGAAATGATCACTTCCGTATGGGTTTTTAATTACACGCCATTCTAAATCAGGGAAAAGTGAGGCAGAGGCAATCGACAGGTGTATTGGTGAATATGAACTATGATGGATATTGTAATATGTTGGTTCATTCTTGTTGAAGAGGAACGCACCGGAGTTAACAAGGAAGTTTTCAATGAGTCGACCTCTCGCGTCGCATCGCGAGTCTCCCCAAAGAGTGTGATGAGCATTAAAATCACCAGTGATAATGTATGGTTCTGGGAGCTCGTCGATGAGACTGTAAAATTCCGTTTTACTGAGGTGATAGGTCCGGTGGCATGTAAATGGAGCAAATGGTTATAAGCTTGTTGAATAAAATTGCTCGGACAGATACAGCCTCGAGAGGCGTGTGTAGGGCAAACTGTTGGCAAGCAACAGACTTATTTACAACTATGGCTACACCTCCGGACGAGGCAGAAGCGTTGTCACGATCTTTACAAAAATGGCATATTGCTTGAGAAAGCTGGACTGTGTAGGCTTAAGTGTGTTTCTTAGACACACTGCACCTTGGGATTAAATTTATGTATGAGTTATGTGATGTCGTCGAGGTTACGTAGTAGTCCTCTGACGTTAAACTGTAGTATCTGTGTGTCCATTTTGCAGACGATGTTTGTGCTGTGTGTCTCGTGTAAAAAACACTAACTTACAGAGCCCTTGTCGGGCCCTGTGATGCGGGCTTTTTCTTTTTTGGAGCGATCGCGAGATTCTCGCGGCTCCTTAGGCGCTGGCGGCGCCATCTGACCGGTTGTTGTGTCCATCGCCTATTGCGAGGCGCTGGACACGCGCTCTTCCGAGTGGTTGGTTTGGCGGGAAGGCCTTGCCTCGAGGGACGAGGCCCTGGAGGCCACCATCCCGGAGGTCGATGGCCCCTTGTTGTGAGTTGGCGGAGCAGCGCTAACTGCAGCCGCCGAGGGGGCGGATGGCGTCACCGCCGGCTCACTATGTGTGGGCCGGACAGCCGCCGGATGCCGCTGGGGCGCTGCTCCCTGACGCGCCACCTCGGCAAAACTGACTTTAGGCACGTATGACACCCGCCTGCGAGCCTCTTTGAAAGTTAAATTTTCCTTTACTTTGATCGTGGCTATTTCTTTTTCTTTCTTCCAATATGGGCATGAACGCGAGTATGCGGCATGCTCACCATCACAGTTGACGCAGTGTGGAGTGTTTTCACATGTTTCAGAGGCATGGTCACCGAAACTACATTTAGCACATGTCTGTCGGCCTCGGCAGTTCTGGGAACTGTGACCGAAACGCTGGCACTTGAAGCAATGAAGAGGATTTGGTACATAGGGTCTGAACCGTAGCTTTACATAGCCTGCCTCGATTGTCTCGGGCAGGATGCTTGAGCCAAGAGTAAGTACTATATGCTTGATTTTGATCTCTTTGCCGTCCCGTCTTAACATGACTCATTTAACAGTGATCACGTTCTGCTTGGTCCAGCCTTCCAACAGTTCAGCTTCTGTCAGTTCCATGAGGTCATCGTCGGAGACAACACCTAGGCGGGTGTTCATAGTTCGGTGCGGAGATATTGTCACTGGGATCTCCCCGAACGACACTAGGTTAGGAAGCTTTTCGTGCTGTTTCACATCGCGGAGTTCCAAAAGGAGGTCGCCGCTAGCCATTTACGACGCTTTGTAGCCCGCTCCAAAAGCTTTGGTCAGACTTTTCGAAACGAGAAAGGGTGAGACCATTCTCACCGTCTTTTCGGGTTTATCAGAATGGATCACATGAAATCGGGGGAAGTTTTGCAATCTGTTGCCATGGAATTGAAAAATATCTTCGGTGCGCCCTCGTTTGAGAGAGCGATCAGGGAGTCGGGGGAATGACGAAGGAGCCATAAAGGTAACAATGATTTCGGTAAGTATGTCAGCCGCCCACCAGCGAGCCCAACAAGGGGGCGCTACGAGACCCGAAGGAGACGCAGACGCCAGCTGTACATAGCCACTACAACATAATATAATAGACCCACGGATGGATAAACAACACCAGGTTAAACTTTGCTGGCTGGAAAATTGGAAGTAAAACGAAGTGAAGAGAAGACAGGATAGATGTAAAGTGAGAGAGAAAGACGAAGGTTGGAGGGAGGGAGAGACAGGAAAAGGCAACTACCAATTTCCTCCCGGTGGGTCAGTCCGGGGGTGTGGTCTACGTGAAGCCGAGGCCAAAGAGGTGTGTTGCAACCACCGGGGGCCATAAAGGTCCAAACACCCGGCTTCGGCTCAACCTCCAGGATCCCCTTTTCCCCGGACACGGCTAAGCCGCGCAGGTTAGGCGCGGGAGGTCCAACCCCTATGTGCTCGGGTCCGTGGTGTCGCAACACACCAAACGCCTGCTTACGCAGACGCCCCTGCGG